>NW_003855031.1:0-2313 GCF_000181295.1 Otolemur garnettii | reverse complement strand
TCAACAAGGGGATCAGGCGATATTGGACATCAGCGTCTAAAGATGAGTAAGATTTCATAGGCTTCAGGTAGAGATCAAACTGTTTGCTTTTTTACTGGAAGATCTTAGTTAGAAACCACAGTCTGGAGCTGCTGCCAAATGGTTTTTCAAATACTTCTCCCCTAGAGTTAAATTTATCCAGAGAGAGAGTGAGGGAGAGAGGGAGGGAGGGAGGGAAAGAGGAGGGGAGAACTGGGTCTTGTGTGAACTGTGACTTTTTACACTTCTCTGTTGTTAAATTCAAGAATGTAAACATCAAAGAGATTCTCAGGGTCCTACCCACCCTGTAATTTCTGTTTCTTTCATGGGCCATAGTGACTAAGGAATGAAAAGATTGTCTGATAATATTTTTCTCTTGGTTGGCTTGGGGCCTGTGGCTCCGGTGGCTAAGGCGCCAGCCACATGCACCTGAGCTGGTGGGTTCGAATTCAGCCAGGGGCCACCAAATAACAATGACGGCTGCAACCAAAAAAATAGCCAGGCGTTGTGGTGGGTGCCTGTAGTCTCAGCTATTTGGGAGGTGGAGGCAGGAGAATCACTTGAGCCTAGGAGTTGGAGGTTGCTATGAGCTATGATGCCACAGTACTCTACCTAGGGCAACAGCTTGAGTTTCTGTCTCAAAAAAAAAAAAAAAAGAAAGAAAATTTTCTCTTGGGAGTAGACATTTCTCCATGAGAGAGGGGACTTAAGGTTCCTTCCAAGAGTACATGAAGAGAAACTTAGCAAAGTTTTTAATTATACACACTTATGATAATTAAAAAAGCCATTTTTGTTCTAATATTGGCTTTTCTTTAAAGTCTTCAGTGTTTTCAAGGAAAACAAATACCCATTCCAGTCCTGCTTCCATCAAAGGTGTTTAAAGGGAAGTTAAACACTGTTTATTTATTCCACTGTTTGTATCAGTGGAAATCTTGGGCAAATAATATTAAAAGGATGTTATGTCTCTTTTGAGAATGGAACCCAAGGTTGATTTTAATGCTGTCATCACAAAGTAGGTTAAAGGGCTCTATTTTACTTGGCAATCCAATAAAGCCAACCACACTATTAAGAGAGATTTAAATTCAATTTTGTTTTACTACTAAAAATATTATAATGAAATACTTACCCGCGGACTTACCAAAT
The DNA here is from genome assembly GCF_000181295.1 of Otolemur garnettii. Taxonomy (NCBI): domain Eukaryota; kingdom Metazoa; phylum Chordata; class Mammalia; order Primates; family Galagidae; genus Otolemur; species Otolemur garnettii. The sequence goes on along the minus strand of NW_003855031.1, from coordinate 1,152 downwards.
GTTTCTTCTCCATACTGAAGGCAATTTTAAATACAGTTCATTGATTGAATGCAAAGACTGGGATCGTGGGCTGCTATCACATCTACCTAACTTTTTCAACTTGTCATATTTTATAGAGCAAAGATTTGTAGGTTATGGACTTCAGTGTGAGACCTCTGGCTAAGTTTATTAGCTGACTCCACTTACACTGATTTACACAGTAGTAAATATGATGGGAGTGGAGGGATCGTATTCTACTGGTCAGAAAAACAGTACAGGTCAGGTCATCTACTCTCTGGGGCATATTTCCTTATAAAAATGTATCAACTATATAAATGCCCATTTGATAGGCTATAAATAAACATCACTTAAAAAGCGTTAAGGAAGATTTGCAGAACTTGGATTTCTTTCTCCATGAGGCCTAAATAACTATATAAGTAATAAACAAACAAATCTGATGTTTCTCTTTCTCTCCTCAAATAGATGTGTGCATGGGTAAATATATATGTGGAATGTTCTCTCACATTCTGTGAAGTTGAGTCCAGAATACGGAGGAAACGAAATCTTTCAGGGTTATTGTGCGTTGAAAAAATAAACTCTTAAAAAATAGCCAATTAAAACCCATTCTTGGATTTCATCCTATGGAACGGCTGTGCGCTGAGCCAGTAATTGGGAACACACAGATGGAATCAGCCCCCATAGAAATACAGTCTCTTAACGCGATAGACCCTATGGAGAGGCGAAATGATATTAGGAGTATGGGAGAGCGGCCGGAGAAGTGGACAAACTGGTCATCTTCACCTAAACACTCGCCCTTAGTGCAGGGAAGTGGCTTCACCGCTGGGCTCCTGGGCCTTCTTTCTGCCTCTCTACCACTCACCTTTGTTTATTATGCTATATACTTGGTGAGGTTCTTTTTTTTTTAAATGGAAGAATGTTTGCTCAGAGAGAAGGTCATCTCTAAGCTAAGTGGGGAGCTGTCTGCATGACACTGTCCTATCCCCCGGACTCTCTTGCAGAGCCTGGGCTGGAAAGCGGCCAGCAGGCTGGGGAGTTGGTAAGTGAGGAGACGGCACCTCCAGCATTTTATTTCTCTTCTTTTTTGTTCTTTTCTCTCTACAGCATGTTCCATTTTTTTCTGTCTTTACTTCTGGGTTCTTTGCCAGACTGTCA
>NW_003855030.1:0-2313 GCF_000181295.1 Otolemur garnettii | reverse complement strand
CAGAGTGAGAAGACAACCTAGAATGGGAGAAAATGTTCCCAAAGTAGTAATTTGACAGAGAAATAATATCAAAAATATACAAAGAACTCAAACATCTCTATACCAAAAAAAGACAACAACCCACATAATCTTACTTCAAAATGGGCAAATTAACTGAATAAACATGTCTCAAAAGGAGACAGACAAATAGCAAAAAAATTGTGAAAAACTACTCAATATCACTAATAAGAGAAATGCAGATCAAAACCACAGTGAGGTATCATCTCACCCCAGTTAAAATGACTATTATTAAAAAGACAAAAAAATAACAAATGCAGATGCAAACTCTTACACAGTGTTTGTGTAAGTGTTGTGTTGGGAATGTAAAGTAGGACAGCCACTTCACAGAACAGTATGGAGGGTCCCCAGCTACCGCATGGCCCACTGGTCCCACTGGTGGGCGGGTATCCTAAGGAAAGGATAGGACATTGGCACATCAAAGAAACAGCCAGACTGTTCACAGTAATCATGATATGGAACCAACCTAAGTGCCCACCAAGGGACGAGTGGATAAAGAAATATGGAAAACGTGTGCAACGGAACAATATTCAGCCATAGAGAGAGTGAAACGCTGTCATTAGTGGCACATGGATGGAACTGGAGACCATTATGTCAAGTAAGTAACTCAGGAGCAGAAACTTAAACCTACATGTTCTCACTCACACATGGAAGCTAAAAAATGTTGATGTCCTGGAAGTGAAAAGCTAACAGAGGATACGTGTGGGAGGCAGTGATGCAAGTGATCGGGAGCGGCTGTAAACACAGATGAAGCTCTGCTTGTCCACCTGCCGCTCGCTCCCCTCCTGCTGGGCAGCCCTGTTCCTAATAGGCTACGGATTTGTACAGTTTACAGACTGGGGCTGGGAGACCACAGTTCTAGGCCACTATAGGATGACCATAGTTAACAAAAGTGTATTATGTGGTTTCAAAAAGCTACAAGGAGGATATTGAATGTTCCTCATACAAAGAAATGATAAATGTTTGAGAGGATGGATTTGCTAATTCCCCTGATCTGATCCCTGTAATTATATGTATCAAAACATTGCTATGTGCCCTACTAATATGTACAATTATTATTTGTTAATTAAAAGAAAAAATCTCACTCCAAGTTTTGTCACCTTCCACCTTGCACCTAGGGGCTCAGTTATTCCCACCCCTACCTCAGGAAATGATGACTGTCCCTCCTCAGTAGACAGTGGCAAGGAATGTCCAGCTCATCCCTTTTTCAGCACAGGTTCTCATCTGACTGATTCTATGGATTCTGTGTCCTCACCTTTCCTGTCCTCCAGTCCCCAGCTGGCCACAAGCCCTGCCTTCTTCCTAATGCCCTGTCAGTCTCCCACTTGCCTTTCTAGAAAGCTCCTGATCTAAAATCTCAGGGTGCCTTACAGCATGGTCTGTGCCACAGCCTCATGAACACATCAATTGTTTTTCAGCTACTTATTTTGAAATATAGCCGTGTGTTATTTAACAGCAGATTATGTTCTGAGACATGCATCCATCGCTGATTTCACTGTTGTGTGAACATCGCAGTTACTTACGCAAACCTGGGCGGGACGTCCCGTTACACACCTAGGCTGTGTGGTTCAGCCTGTTGCTCCCAGGCTAGACGCCTGCGCAGCAAGTTACTATACTTAATATTGCTGGTAAATGTGATGCAATGGAAAGTATTGCATATCTAAACATATCTAAACACAGACAAGGTGTGTGACGTTACAAAGGCGGCAGCAGTGTCACTAGGTGATGAGACTCATTCCGCTCCACCATAGTCACATGGGAGTGTCATCGCCTGGGGAGTCCATTAATGATGGAAAGAGCAAATGGCTGTAATTTTCATCTCTCAGGATGTTGTGCAAATGGTACCAAGAAGCTCTGCTTCCAGCTGTCCTCTATGGTAATGTCTTACTTACTGATAAGACAACATTAAAACCGGGGAATTGCCATTGATCCAATAGCACCATTAACTAGATTACAGGCCTTGTTCGCATTTCACCAAGCTGTCATTTTGTTACCAGCCTTTGAGTGGAGGTTTTTCCAAGTTCCTGGTGACCATGAGGAAAAGAATTTCAGGATGCACCACTTAAGCCAGGCGAGTGACAGCTATTTTTTTTTTTTTTTAATTGAAAGTGAGAGTACAGTCTCAGACAGGAGAGCGGGCAGGCTCAGAAAAAGAGCAGCTTCCCTGAGAAGAAGGGGTTTTACACCTTTTGTAGCTTTACTAATTGAGGGGCAGAATATTTACAACCAAGGGTTTGGCTTTTACTAAGAATTTGG
>NW_003855029.1:0-2315 GCF_000181295.1 Otolemur garnettii | reverse complement strand
CAACAGATAAGATCCATTTAAGATACAAGAATATAATAATACAATTATGACAAGAGTTTCTCTTCAAATCATATTAAGGCTTCCAGTGGGATTTCTCATAACTGTTCTCCAAAGCTGCTGCACTCAACCATCTTTGTACTGCCATGTACTCAATGGAAGATATTTAAATGTGTGACATTCTACAGCTGTGCCCACATTTCAATGCATCAGAAACAGTTTTTGTGTGTAGGGACATAAAGCACTACAATTATCTGGAATGGTCAGAGCTATTAAGTGTGGATCAGCCAGTTATGTATAATTCCTGATGCATTAACGATAATGGCACAACTTTTTCTCCCACTCAAGAAAGCATTATGGATTTTAGATGATTATAGTTACATCATTGGGGGGGGGGTAAATTTGAATTTGCTCAAATGCATTTTTTTAAGCAAAATATGTTGCAAGCATGAGAACTTTAACTCCTGTTAGTTATACATTACTGTGACACACCTGGTAAGCGGTTGAGAGTCACAGCCATGGGACATGGATTATCACATAACAAGATGGGAAGAAAAGAGAAAAACAAGAAAAGCCACTTCATAGGAAATGGACATCGGTAGGGAGACAATGGGGGGGGGGTGTGAAAAAGAAGTGGAAGGTTTGAAAACAAGGGAAGCAAAGTGACTTTGTCCTTTATCCAGAGAGTCATCCGTCTGGATACAGGATGAGAAGATGCTCTGGGCTGGGGCCAGCATGTCTCAGAACTTCTTGTGAGTCTGAAAAGTGGCAGGAGAAGATACACATCTGGCAGCCAGGCTGGGAGCTTTCCTCAACCGACTGAAAACAAGGCAGGCTTCGCCACTTTGGTATCAAATACACACACTCACATTCAACTGCTACATTTTCTAAAAATTCCCCTTTCAAAGCATGACATCTAATTTGAAAGATTTTCACATCAAAACTTTTTACATACTATAATATTAAGTGATTTGGTAGAAATTATAACATTAGAACAGGGGTAAATGTCAGAATACTGGCAGGAACCGGCTTGCATACTCAAAGGGGTAATTAGGGAGTGTTTAATAAAGGGACTATTTACAGAGGTGGGAGCAGAGTCAAGAGGGAAAAACAAAGGAGGCTGCCCCGGGATCAGCAGCACTTGGCAGCCATCACCATCCTGAGGCCAGAAGGGACCAAGGAAAGAGACTTGAGCCAGACGCTGAGCAGAGTTGCAGAGCTCTGGGACAGAGGGTGGTCCCTGGTGGGAGCTGTGGCTGAGGACAGGGGAAGGCAATCCCAGCCAAGCCCTCCCAGGTAGGGAGGATATAGGGGGTGGTGGGAAGAGTCAGCATAGGGGTATTTCCTATGGGGAATGCCAGTCAGAAGCTGGAGCAGAGGGACCCTGACTAAAGAAGTGCTTGGAGGTCAGCCTTCCTAGGCCCAGAGCAGGACAAAAGGCAGAGAGTGGGTCTAAAGGGGCAGATGGAGAATCACTTGCCCAGAATATTTTTTTTTTAAATTTCAGATTAATATGAGGGTATAAACGATTAGGTTCCAAAGTTTGCATTTATTGGGTAAGGGTCCTGCTCTAGTGGCGCCCCTCACCCAGGAGGTGTGCAACGCATCAGTACACCCTGTCTACTAGGTGAGAGCACACCAATCCCCTCCTTTGTCCCCTCTCTCCCTCCCCCCACTTGCATTAAATTAAGTTTTTCTTTTATGTAGGCAAGTATTAGTTCGTCTACTGGCTTCGTATTAGTATTGAGTCCAGTAGATACTTGCTTTTCTATTCTTGTGATACTTACTAAAAATAATGTTCTCCCACTCTGTCCAGGTTAATACAAAAGATGTAGAGTCTCTGTCTTTATTGTGCAGAATTCCTACACAGCTTTCCCATCCTCTGTCCACCTCTTCATCACTCTGTACAATGACAGTGTAAGTGGACAAGGAGAATTAGCCAGCTTATTCTTCCTGGCTTTTGCAAAGCTCTCCAATTGGATTTGGGAAACATTCCCCTACTCAAAGCAAAGATATTAGTAGGTTCAAGAGGCAACCGGGGTATTCTAAATCAAAATTTGGTGCCTTGTTACTGGTGCATAAAAGGGGTCTAGACATATGGTTGTGAATAGAATTTGGCTCCTGCTGACACAGCCATAGAAATCAACAAATCGCTTGTAGCAACTTCCCCACTTTACTTAATTGCACGAGGCTCCATGATCTGCAGGGCTCAAGAGAAGAGATGTACTTACCACTTGGACAGGGCTCTCTTTGTTCATCAGTTTAAAAAGGTTTAGAATAAAGATTTTTATTCTTCTAAGGAAGTTCAAAATGTCAAA
>NW_003855028.1:0-2315 GCF_000181295.1 Otolemur garnettii | reverse complement strand
GAGCCCACCAATCTCCCTCCCCTCAACTTGAATTAAGTTGAGTTTTTCTCTTGTGTGATCATGTATTAGTTAATCTACTGGCTTCATATTTGTATGGGGTACATTGGATACTTGCTTTCCCATTCTTGTGATACATTACTAAAGAGAGTGTTCTCCGACTCTATCTAGGTAAATACAAAAGATGTAAAGTCTATATCTTTTTATGGCTGAATCGTATTCCATGGTATACACATACTACAGTTTGTTAATCCATTCATGGGTTGATGGGCACTTGGGATGTTTTCGTATCTTGGCGATTGTAAATTGAGCTGCAATATAAACAATCTAATGCAAATGTCCTTATGATAAAATGATTTTTGTTCTTCTGGGTAGATACCTAGTAATGGGATTGTGGGACCAAATGGAAGGTCTATTTTGAGTTCCTTGAGGCGTTTAGTAACACCTAAATCCTTTGTTGTCATTTCAACAATGTCCACGGGATCATCACCAGGAGTGGATTGTATGTTAAGAAACAACTTTCCTTGCTCATCCACAAGAAACAGCTCTTTATCCACTCCAGTTTGATACTGAGTTTGCAACAACTCAGTCACTTCTCCCACCTCCACTCATCTGCAGTTCCTTCCTCCACGGAAATCTTGAACCCCACAAAGTTATCCAGGAGGCTTGGACTCTCTTAGACTCCTGATAATGTGAGTATTTTGACTTCCTCTCATGAATCATGAATACTCTGATGGCATCTAGAATGGTGATGACTTTTCAGAAGGTTTTCAGTTTACTTTGCCAAGATCCATCAAAGGAATGATTATTTATGGCAGCTCTCACCTTACAAAATGTATTTCATGAATAATAAGACTTGAAATTTGAAATTACTCCTGATTTCGTGAAATACACAATGTCTATTGTGGTAGCAGGTATGGAAATAACATAAATCTGCTAGTCCTTGTACATCTCCATCAGCATTCTTCTGTGACCAGGTACATTGGCAATAAGCAATAATTTTTTGAAAATAATCTTTTTTTCTGAGCAGTTGCTCTCAACAGTGGGCTTTTCAGTAAACCTCACTATAAACAGTGCTATCGTCAGGGTTTGCTGTACCATTTTTATAGCACAGGTGGAGTAGATTTAGCAGAATTCTTAAGGGCCTAGGGATGTCACAATGGTAAATGAACACTGGTTTCAACTGAAAGTCACCAGCTGTATTAGCCCCTAGCAAGAGTCTGCCTGTCCTTTGAAGCTTCGAAGCAGGTATTTTCTCTTTTGTAGCAGAAGTCCTAGATGTCCTCTTCTTTCAGGTAAGGCTGATTCATCTACCCTGAAAATTTGTAGTTCAGTCTAACAACTTTCAATCATTTTAACTACATTTTCTAGATAACTTGCTGCAGCTTCTCCATCAGCACCTGCTGCTTCACCTGGCCCTTTTATGTTATAGAGACAGCTTTGTTCCTTAAACCTCATGAACCAACCTCTAGTAGCTTCAAACTTCCCTTCTGCAGCTTTCTCACCTTCCATTTTTCACAAAATTGAAGAGAGTCTGGGCCTTGCTCTGCATCATCTTTGGCTTGAGGGAGGGTTGTGGCTGGTCTGATCTTCCGTCCAGACCCTCGAATGTTCTCCATGTCAGCAATAAGGCTGCTTCACTTTCTTATCATTCCTATATTCACCGGAGTATCTCTTTTATTTTCCTTCAAAAATGTTTTCTTTGAATTCACAACTTGGGTAACAGGTAGAAGAGGTCTGGCTTTCAGCTGGTTATTTTTTATTATTATTATTTTTAGCATAACACAAAGTTTGTTGATGAAGAGAAAAATAGGTTTATAGAGCAAAAACAAGATACGGTTTACAGAGAAAGATCCATTTGCCATAGATAAAGAATGAATGGGCCCTTGTTGCAGTGACAAGAAAAAGATGCTCTCTCGCCTTTCAAAACACCTTCCTCTCTAAGCTTAATCATTTCTGGCTTTTGGTTTAAGGTGACAGATGCGTGACTCTTTTTTTCACTTCTAAGCTTAATCATTTCTGGCTTTTGGTTTAAGGTGACAGATGCGTGACTTTTTTTTTTCACTTGAGCATGTGGAGGCCACTGTCTGGTTATGAACTGGCCTCATTCAACAATGTGTCTCAGGGAAGGAAGGCCTGAGACGAGGGAGCTGCATGAGAGTAGCAAGTTGGGGAGTAGTCAGAACGTATACTGCACTGGGGAAGTTTGCAGACTTTATGGTTATGATATGATTTGTGGCATGTCAAAACAATACAGTAGTAATATCAAGTATCAGTAATCACAGATGACCATACCAGATATAATAACAATAAAAAAA
>NW_003855027.1:0-2315 GCF_000181295.1 Otolemur garnettii | reverse complement strand
AAGCCGCTGTTGCTTTTAATAACATATCTTTGATCACTCTTTTCCCCCCAATGTCCCACTTCACTCTGTTTATTATTGTTCTCTGGAGTCCTCAAGCTACCCAAAGTATGATCCTTTCCTTCCACACCCCCAACCCCATGATCCGATGTCTCAGTTGGCTTTGCCTTAAGTAGCTATAGCTTGTTGGAATGGTCTACTCTTTGTGATTATGGTTCTCCTTGAACTCCAAATAGAACTGGACCCTGACAAATAACTCATTGTAAGTTTTGAATAACTGAGAAGTTCCCTGAGAAACTGGTAAGTGATAATTTGAGGGAGACCAGTACCATCCATAAAATGTTGGTTTTTTTCTTGTTAAATAAAAAGAAGCCAATAGCCTATGATGATCTTTCACCTCCGGTTAAGTCCCTTGATATCCCCAAACACTATCTTACTCCCTCTTACTGTCCTAATTGCACCCTACCCTTTTACAGAATAGTTTTCATGGCTTTTATTTAATTTATGTTCATGAATCTTATTTCTAGTTTCCCTGGAGCCTGGCTAGTGTTCATGCATTTGCTATGATTCTATTTCAGAATTCCTGCCTGAACGTCTAATAAATAGGAATTCTAGTTGCCTCCTGACAACAAAGTGAATGAAAATTAGATCATCTCTGATACAGCACTAGTGATAGCCATGGAAAATCATGTGAATGCTAAAATAGTGTCTGTTAAGATATAAGACATTATTGTCAATAAAATCAAACCATTCCTATAGCTGTACATTTTTTAAATAAATAAATAAATGATTGTTATTCAAGAAATGCCAAAGCATGGGTCACAATAAATATTCTGAACAAATTACCAGACACTCTGAATTCTGTTTCTGATGTTGCCACATTTACTGTCCATGCAATTTAGGAAAGGTCGCAAAAACTTTCCTGGTCTATTTCTTCTTTTTGTTAGTTTTGGAGCATTTACCTAACTATCCCTCAGAACTATTCCGGCAATTTCAATACATAACGTAGTTAAGTGTTTTGAAATCTACAAAAATAAATTATTATTGTTATTATGAAGTTAGTGGAAAACAGCCTCACATTTTCAGATTAACTATTGGCAGTTAAGGTGAAGGGTGTGAATTTGCAGATAGGGTGTATTGAAAGTTTGTAAGATAATCATGTCAAGTCTGAAAAGACAAAAGGTAGCACCTTCTACCATCAACATCCTCACCCAGAGGAGATTAAGTTCTATTCCACCCAGGTTGGCACCCATGGCGATCTTGGTCTTTGATGGTGACATTCTGCTGTAAGCATCAAAGTATTACAGGAATGAAAGGAAAAAAAAATCAGACATTAGTTTACCTGAGACTGAGGCATGTATAAGTAAGCTGAACTCCCCGCCTCTCATAAAAAGGTTGATGCTTTTTTCTCCAAAGAATTCATGACAAGGTCCCTCCTTTCTCCAAAGCTGAAATGAACAGAAGGATTGTTAAGGGAAATGTGAGAGATTAAAGACCTTGATTTCTATATTGTTAAATTATAGCAGCTTGAGCACATCATTCAGTCGCCATCTAATGGAGAAACTCATTCAATAGAAGGAACCAAATTCTCCTTGACACGCGATTTGTCATGGAAGATAAAAACCTACCGTGGTTTGCATCAGTTTTAAGAACTTGGCTGAAGAGAATTTCTGTCATCTTTTTTGATCTTTCCTTGCTTACAAAATTATACTCCACTATTGGGGGGTGAGTAATGGTGATAGCATAGGGAAACTCTTCCCTCACAAACCTGATTATCTAGTTTTTCCTGAAGGAATTTCTTTGATGTTGCATCACATGGAGAGGAGAGCGGCCAACAAACGTTACACCCATGGGGGAAAGTTCTTAACATTTTTGCAAAGGGAGGCCAATTTGATTCGAATGTTTGTACCAAGATTTCTAAAGGTGGAAAAACAGTGGCATCATTGTGTGGCTCTTGCTCATTTTTTTAAGGGAAATTTCCTATTTCTCTAGTAGCTTAGCTCTGCTGTCTTCATTGCTCGGTTAAATTCAATAGGTTCAAACCCATTGCCTATGGAGTGTCAGAGGATTTTGGACCCAGGTTTATGACATAAAATAGCAACATGCAATTTTAACTCTTTAACAGCTGCATTGTATAATGTGATACAATGACTTTAAGCAAAAGCCATTTCAACGCTACACTTGACGGACTAAAGCTTCTAAACGGAATACATGGTGAAACCACTGTGGCTTAATTGAGAGCTAGCTGGCTTAGGCAATTTGGGTGTGGCGATCAGAATACGTTCCATAAAGGCACTTGCCAAATTATCTATGACTTC
>NW_003855026.1:0-2319 GCF_000181295.1 Otolemur garnettii | reverse complement strand
AATAAAGAAAAAGTGAGGGGGTGTGGGCACAGTATATGGGCTGAAACCCAAAGGGTACAGATTGGAGAGGACCAGAGTGGGAGTTGGGGCCCCTGTAGAGGTTGGTGCAGTGGTATGGGTAGAGATGAGGGTGACCAGACTAGCCCCCGACATTTGTGGATGGTCCAATCCCCTCTGTCTTGTGGTCTCAGCCCAAGGCTGGAGAGTCGTTTCTTTGACCTGGAAGGGTCTTCAGTGTACATCCTTCCCCTGCTTTCCCCACAGTCATTCCAGCTCCAATAGGGATGCTCTGCAGGCGACCTTGTTGGCAGCTTCTGGTTAAACACTGACATTTGCACACTCCCTGCATCCTTCGCATTTTTCTAGGGCATCATGTTGTCTACTCTTTCTAACAACCCCATGAGGTCAGTGGGATAGGAACCGATGAGGAAACCGAGACTCACAGAGGCTAAACAGCTTTCCCAGGAGTCACCCAACCAGTCACCCAGTTCCTGGAGAGCCAGGAACAGACCCCACATTCTCTCAATACAAATTCCTTTCTCTTATCCCCTTTACACCAAGACCTGGTTTCCCTCTTACAAAATTGGTTCATCCAAATCCCACTTAGGGGACTGTCTTCTAGCCCTTCTGTGCTGCTGTTCTGGTCAAGGGTAATCAGCAAGGATTTAGTTAAAACTCATTTTCTGAAAAGACAAGTATAGTCTAGTAAGAGGGAGGGAGGAAGAGGAAGGGGGAGGAGGAAGGACAATTGGCAGGAGGAGGGAGGGCTTGAACTTTACCTTAGAATTGAAAGCAATGTAACCTAAACATTTGTGCCCTCATTTTAATCTGCAATTAAAACAAAACAACTTCATATTCTGGAAGATCAAGAAGAAAGAAACAGTGAATTTGAAGAGGGATACAACCTGGAGAATCTGTTTGTATCTATAGCTCAGCTTACAAGGATTTAATGCACACTTTCTATAGACCCTGCCTTCTCAGATGCCATTGAGTCCTACATTCTTCACTCATTCACTCATTCACTCCACTAACACTGTGTGTAAGGCCCCACACTGGGAATCAGAGATAGAGAAGTGAACAAAACAGATGGGATCTCTGACATGGTGGAACTTTTAGGAACTTTCAAGCTAGTGGGTAAGAAAGATGATAAATACAAGTCCTGGATAATTATAAGCTAAGATGTGTGTCTGGAGGAAAAGGACAGGGTGCTGTCGAATGACTGAGGGGACCTAGTATAGCCTGGATTAAAAATCTGGGCACAGCCTTTCTGAAAATGTGGCACTTAATCTGGGGTGAGCAGAAGTTAGTCTGGGGATGACTGAAGGGAAGAGCATTTGGCTGGCAGGAACAGCATGTGGTGTGAGGAGGACCCAAGGCAGTAAAGAGCAGTGGAGACACGGTGGCTGTAAAGTTTTGATTGACCTAGCAACACTTCCCACCAGGGATCTTCGCTGAGCTCTTCTGGGCTCACTGTCCCTGAGAGGGTCGGTGGGAACTGGTGTCTTTGACGAGGATGTACAGACACACATTCTGAGAGTCTTTGGTTGACGCTGTAAGTACAAACAGCTGTCACCTGTTAGATGTTTAGATATACCACGCACTGTCCCAGGAGCTATTACCTAGTAACTAACAGAAACCTAGCAGGTAGGTACTGCAAATGGCTTTTAGATCTGGGGACACTGAGGTACAGAACAATTAAGTAATTTTCCCCAGGTTATCCAACTAATGAGTGGCATAGTCAACATGAACACAGACAGCCTGGCTCCAAGTCTGGGCTCTTAACCGCAATGCTAGGTAACTTCGATATGCAAAGAAATCAGTGTTGACTTAAAGCGTCTGATATCTGGGTTCTTCTGCAGCTCCCTACTAGAGGGGTGTGGTCTCGGATTAGTGGGTATCAGCCATGACCACTTGCATCTTCCTCCTCTCTCCACAGATGCCCCCTGCTCCAACATGCTGGGGATGCTCTCAGGCCTCATCTCAGACACCCAGATCTCCGCCTCCTCCACCCGCGAGTACCTGTGGAGCCCCAGCACTGCCCGCCTGGTCAGCAGCCGCTCTGGCTGGTTCCCCCGCATCCCTCAGGCCCAGCCAGGCGAGGAGTGGCTTCAGGTAGACCTAGGAACACCCAAGAACGTGAAGGGTGTCATCATCCAGGGAGCTCGCGGAGGAGACAGCATCACCGCAGTAGAAGCCAGGGCATTTGTGCGCAAATTCAAAGTCTCCTACAGCCTAAATGGCAAGGACTGGGAATACATCCTGGACCCCAGGACGCAGCAGCCAAAGGTAGGCTGTTCCTGGAGGTCTCTGTAACCTCAC
>NW_003855025.1:0-2320 GCF_000181295.1 Otolemur garnettii | reverse complement strand
TGTTCTTAAAAAATTATCATTATTCAGATAATGTTTCATATCACATAAATAAAAATTGAAACATATCCCTTAGTTTAGATAAAGGTGATGAAGGACGCAGAGAAGATTAAAATTGTGACTAGACAGCCCTCTACAGAGCATCGGGAGAGGGGCCCTCCCTAGAGATACGGAGGTGATGGGGGAGGGTCTTCAGCATGCAAAAATTGCAGAAGGGGGACGAGGCCCAAGGTTAGATTCTCCAATAAGAACAATTGCTAGCTTTCTTTTTTCTGGAACATTCCCAATTTTGAAATATCTTCTTCCTTTTACACAGTTTGCTACAGAAATGTGCTAGTCACGGCTTGAATGATAGCATTATACAAAGTAACAAATATCCAACATACACATTTTTAAAGTTTGTTTTTGCAAAATAATTACAAGTATAAAATTACAGTAGATTCTCAAAACATAAATCATTCTAGCCCTATTCTCTGCCTGCAGTTTCCGCTATAAAATAATGTTAAGTCAATCAAAACAAAGGAAACAAGACAAAGTAATCCTAACAGACCAAAACAAAACAAAACTTTTATATACCATTTTATCATTGAATTTTATCATTGAAATATTGAAATCAATATTCCGTCTAGTGCTCCATTTTTTCAAAACACTTTGCCAATTTTTTGGTCATTTATTCTTGTATAAATTCAACTTGTCAAGTTTTACAAAAAAGCCTGCTCATATTTTGACAGAAAGTTTATTGAATTTAGAAGATTTGGAGAGAATTGACATCATAATGCTATTGATTCTTTTGAACAGGGTATATTTCTCAGTTTATGTAGAATTTCTTTAAATTTTCTTGCAGGGTTTTGTAGTTTTCAGCTTACAGACCCTGCACATAGGACATTTCATTTACCTCTGTTTGTTTTTTGTTTAATTTTGATTTTTTAAACGTTGTTTTGTTGTCAGTACATGGAAATGTATTATTACATACTGTTACCTTGAAGAACTCATTATTAATTTTAGAATTCCTTTCATAGATTCCTTAATTTCTTTCACTAGAGGTCATATCTTCTGCAAATAAGGACACATGTGTTTCTTCTTATCTGTTTATTTATTGTTGTATAACAAATTACCTGAAATAAAATGACATAATTTGGCTTAAAATGACGCATACTTGTGATCTCAGACTTCCTGTGTGCCAGGGGTGGAGGTGGTTCAGCTGGATGCCTTTGGCTTTCATGAGGTTGTTTTCCGGCTGTTGGCTGGGGCTGTGGTCTCATATGCAGGTGAGACTGGGGTGAAGGAATCTGCTTCAAGCTCACTCACTTGCCTAGTGGCAGGTCTTAGAGGATCTGCTTCAAAGCTCAAGTGGTCAGGACACCTTGGTTTTTTACCGTTGGCATTTTCCATAGACCTCCTGGGTGACTGTGATGTAATCATAGACTGCCTGGTAGGGACCACTGTCCTTGTAGAAATTCATGCCTGGAGTGACATCCTTTCACCACTGCTACATCCTGTTAGTTAGAATCAGACTGATAACTCCAGCCCACACTTGAGGAGGGCAGATGGCATGATGGCTTGAATCCCAGCAGTCAGAGGAAGCAGGAGGGACTTCCCTCAAGGCTCCTGCCTGGAGTTTCTAATTTGCATACATTTGTTTCCCCCTCTTGACTTAGTGCATTGATTAGGATTCTTGGATGATGCTGAATGAATTCAGAGAGAACAGATATCCTTGTTTTTGATCCTGCTCTTAGGAGAAAAACAGAGTTTCACCATAATGTTCAATTTAAGTTTGTTGTACATGCATTGTATTAGGCTGAGGAAGTCTAAAGATATTCTTATTTTACTGATTTTTAAAAAGCGTATATAGGTGTTAAACTTTATCAAATGTCTATTCTTAAATCATTCAGATAATTTTTTTCTGTGAGTGAATTAATTAGTCTTTTTAGCAAATTATACTAATTGACATAGCAATGATAAGACAACCTTGCATTACTGGGATATCTGTATATTTATATATCTTTATTATAGGTTGATAAGGGCAATTGTTGGGAGGAAGGAGGGCAATTGGTGGGTTCTCACCTAATGTGTACAATGTGAGGGGGTGCAGCACCCCCCTGGGTGGAGGCCTCAACTGCAACCTGAATGTTACCTTAGAATTGAAAACAATGTGACCTAAATATTTTTATCCTCATATTAATTTGAAATGAAAACCAAAATAATCCAAACTTTGTTAAACAGATAATATTTTCATATTGTGGACTTCTATATAGCTATAAAAGTTGTGTTTTAAAAGAAAAAAAATCAATATGGGTGCCATCCCCCCCCCCTGTCATTTTGA
>NW_003855024.1:0-2320 GCF_000181295.1 Otolemur garnettii | reverse complement strand
ACAGAGATAACCTGGATCTGTAAGCACCAAAGGTATTTAAATATGGGATGACAATGATTTCAGAAGGGATGAATTAGAAACATTTTTCTCATTCATTTAGTAAGCACAGATAACAGTACTGGAAATCATATAATACAACAAATACATGAGGACTCTGAAAGGTGAATAAGAGGTAAGCTAGGGATCTTGGGAACTAAGGAATGACACCATAGTTGCTCTCTTGAATTCTCCTTCTCCCATATTTATCTTAGACTTAACGTGGGCAAAGGCAATTACCTGGGAATTCCTATGGAAATAGGTCAAAAAATCCCATGAAAGCCCCACTCTTTCTTAATGACTAGGGACAGGGTAGTCAAGCATTAGACAACATTTAGCATTTAGATAAAGCATTTAGACAACATCACTAGCTTCTAGGGAAATACCACAGTAAAAGTTGCTGTGCCATCTGCACCCCTATCAGCAGAGGCTGAGTGAGGAGCCTGGACTTCTGCTTTCATCAAGCTTTACCAAGACCTGACAAAGAAAAAATGTATTCAATGATACTTGTTAAACAAGTTAAGCATTCAGACCACTTTAACTGGTTTAGGGAACACTACAATGAGGTCTTGAAAGAGAGGAGAGAGATTAGGCTCAAGTCTGGGTAAGTACGAATGTATAGCCAAGGAGTAGAACTGGGGTGGGGTGGTCAGTGGATAGAATATTACTAAAAGAACATCAGGGATAATGGGAATTTTGGCTAAACTAAGCTAATAGGATTTGCATTACTTAGAGCAGTGACTTTCAACAGGTGTGCCATGGCACCCTGGTGTGCTATGAGAGGCTCTGAGGTGTACTGTGAAAAATTTTATAGATCATTAATTAAATTATTTTCAAAAGAAGTTCAAAGTACAGTAAATATATTCATTTTTAAATTTTTTTTTGTTCAACATAATTCAAGTGTGCCATGAGATAAAAATGGTTGAAAAACACTGACTTAGAGAATGGTTGAGGATGAAGGTCTTCATCAACGATCAAGAAAATTCAGATATTCAGGATGGAGTTTCATGCTAAACTGACTTAGCAGAGTCTTTGCTAAACCTAGGTTTTATAAGAAAGTACACAGATGGAATAGGAAAAGGTTCAGGAGTCTGACTAAAGTCTGGTCAAGCAAAGAGTCCTGTCCACACTCCTAACTCCTTAGCCCCCTGGTGGAGAGGTGTCAGAAAGACTAGGTGGCAATTGAAATCCAGGACTTTTCTCTACTGGGCAGTAATTAGTCCCTCCCTTACTTTATTCCTACTCAACACTAACAAAGCTTCCTCCTCCATAAAGGAGGCACAAAGGAGAGAGATGGACTTCCACCACCACACCACATAATGAGCCTATGCCCTGTTGTGTCAGTGGAGGTAACAAGGAGAATAGTAATGAGACTCTCCTTCCCCTCTGGGCCAGGATGGTGTGAGTGGAGATCTAGTGTGGAATATGAAACTTTGGCAGTAATAAGGCACTCCTCTGTCCTCCTGTAGTGTCAAAGAAGACTGAATGAAAAGCATGGGCTTTATTCTCCACCTGGCAGTAAATTTCCACCTGCACACACTGCTCCTTTTCTGATGCAGTCAGTTTCTAAGAGACCGGCTACCAACAGATGACAACACTGAGATTATATAGATGTTAGAATGACCTAACAAGGGTTTTAAGACAGATAGCATAAAAAATGCTTCAATGTGCAATTATAAACATGTTAAAAAGCAAATAAATAAATGAAAAGAACCAGTAAAGAAGTAAAAAATAAACCCTCAGGAAACAATAGAAGATATGAATAAGAATCAAATGGACAATTTAGAAATGAAAAATGTAAGAATTCAAGTAAAAATCACAAAGGATGGGCTTAAGAGCAAAGAAGACAGAGGGGAGAATCAGTAAACTTGAAGATAGAATATCAGAAATTGCTCATCCTAAGGGAAGATAGACTTTGAAAAGCAATAAAGTTTCAATGACCTGAACCTATTAAGATTCCAAAATTTATATCATTAAAGCCTCAGAAAGAGAGGGAGGAGAGGATCATGTTTATTCTCCTGAGTAAGGTATCTCAGGAATAAAGGAAAAAGTATCCAATATACTCAGTACTTCTATGAAACCAACTTATATTTACTCATACTTTCTAAAGATAGAACACAACTATAGCCCAGGATGAAGGAGAGAAATGGAGTGGGAAGGGAGTGGAGGGGGGAGGTTTGATAGAGGGAGGGTAAACGGTGGGACCACACCTATGGAGCATATTGCAAGGGTACAAACCAAATCTGTCAAGTGTAGAACATAAATGTCTTAACACAATAATCAA
>NW_003855023.1:0-2321 GCF_000181295.1 Otolemur garnettii | reverse complement strand
AGAACCTTCTGCCCTGCATGTAATTTTTTACTGTAAGGAACAGGAAATAATCACATGTGGCAAGGTCAGAAGTGTAGGGTGGCCTCAGTGAGTCATGAGTTTAACTGCTCTGGACTCCATTAACTGAATGGTGATGTTGGTTGGCTGTGGGGGCAGATGCTCTATCATGGTGCAAGATGGTCCCCTGAAGTCCTGTCCTTGGAGGCTGTTCTGGAAGCTTCCCAAATTTGGTAGGCTTAAGGTTGTGTACCCATGAACATAACAGTTCTTTGTTTCTCCAGAGGAACAGCTACAATGTGACTAGTTTTAGGGAAGAAAGCTGCCACCATTTTCTTTCCGACACCTCAGGGCCACTATTGTTGTATATGACAATTCACGCTGTCAACTGATGCTTATTCTCAAAGTCAAACTGGTAAATCCCAGTTTCATCAATACTGATGTCAGAAATGTGTCTAGACTCACATTTGTTGAATCTGATCAGCATGTCTTCACACCATTCAACACAGATGTGCCCCTGGAAAGCCCCTATGTGAGGGAGGGGTTCCCCTTACTCCTCTGTATGTACCCGGCTCCTTCAGTCTCTGTTTTCTGTAGCTGTTCACTACTCTCTCCCCTCCTCTTCACCTTGTTATTTGTCTCAGTGGGGATGTTTAGCTCCTTTATTTCTTGTCCTTGTGATCAACGCCCCCAACTACAATTGCTCCAAGTTCAGTCCAATCAAAGCCTCTGGTGAAAGCTGTCTCTAGTCGGCCATTCTTGCCAAATAATCTGAACTGTATATTTGAAATCAATTAAATGTATATAGCATGGAAATTAGATCCCAATAATGATATTCCTTTAAAAAATTTTTTTTTAAATTTAATGTGCAAAAATGTAGCATTCATACCCCGTGTCATTCCCAGGTGATCTGGTTCCTGGTCTTTTTCTAGCTTGTTTTGGTACATTACCATCCAGGCCCAACCAGGCTGAGAGCACCAGTTTGGCCTCTGGGGGCTCATCTGCTTCCTTTTGCTCAATGACTATGGTCATCCCCCAATCCTGGAAGCCCTGCTCGTGGCCAGTGACAGACTGAGTATAGATCCATCCCCTTCAGAAAAAAATGATTACCAACAACTGTGTTCCCTGTGGCAAGTGATCACACCTGGAATGCCATCCCTACTTCTCCAAATGATAAGCTCATCTCCCAGCTTCCCAGGAAGAACTGTTCCCTGCTCTCTAGCCTAACCTGCTTTGTGCAGGTCCTCTTGGGGCACTTGTCACATTCACTGACAAGTCTTTTTACACGACATTCTCATTCTGAGAACTGTGAGGTCCACAGTGGCAGAAACCAGAGTGAATGTAAATAAATATCAGCGCCTCTTTTTATAGTACACAAGAAGTGCTAAATTAATGTGACTTTTGTTCAGGAAGCACAGTAGATGTTAAACAAATTAACATCTATGATGTATGAAACATCTGAGTATGCCCTCAAATCTCATCCAAATTCATTTCTTCTATGTAAATTGGTAGTTACCTAACTACAAACATGCTTTGATACAAAGGATGAAAGTGGAATATGCACAAAGCATTCCTCTCCCTTAAGGTTCACATTGCTTGTGGTACTAAATCTCTATGTGATTAGAAGAAATTACTTCAGAGAATTAAGTTAAAAGGATGGCTAACTACAAGCAGCCTGCACACTGTCAAGGAAAGAAGTGTAAGTTTCAGGCCAAGGCTAACTACAGATGGCTCTTCCTGGAAGGAACATTGTGAAATCACAGACAAACAATGCAGGACACTCAGTGAGCCATCTCTCTACACATGGGGAAGATTAGGAGGACAGATCCCTGGGGCACCACACACACCACGCAGGCACTGTGGCCAGGTTGTAAGAGGGCTCCCTGCACTGCCACAGGCCTCTTGTCTGGACTAACTAGGGATCTGCCCAGACTGAGTGGGGAGTCACTACATCAGAAAAGAGATGTAGTGGGGATCAGGGGGCATCCAATCATCAGTTTCTGGAGCTAGAGTCATCCTGTGCTCTCAGGTGCATGGCACCAGGTCAGCATGGGACTCAGATATGCAGTAGAGACCGTCACATCATCCCCCACCAGCTGGGGAGGGAGCAGAATAAGCAGAGACTCCTCTGAGCCAATCAGTGTGACTGGGAAGGAAGCACACACCCCCCACACACAGCTCAAAGGTATCTGAGCACAGGATAGACTGGGGCACCAGAGGCTCTGATCTGGGAGGCTTTGGGGGATTGCTTTTTCAGGTCCTGGGGAGGGGAGCAGGGAGAAATCCAAGGTCCAGGGGGTCTGCTGAAACTGATCTCCACCCAC
>NW_003855022.1:2063-2322 GCF_000181295.1 Otolemur garnettii | reverse complement strand
AATTTCATTACTCTGTGCTCCATTGTATCCTTCTTGAATGCATAAAGGGAAGTGATTTAGAATTTGTGCAAAGCATTGAAGAGTCTTAGATGGGAAAATGCGTGTGAAGTAAAATGGACGCTTCTTCCCTTGACTTCACTCTCGGCTACCAAATAGGCGCTGACCTGGGTGCCCATCCGATGCTATGGACCTATTCTGGGATACAAATACCTTTGAGAAGCTGATGAAAACTGGATTTTCTTCCCTCTAAAAAAAAAAA
>NW_003855022.1:0-204 GCF_000181295.1 Otolemur garnettii | reverse complement strand
TTTTTTTTTTGAGAGGGGTTGAATAAGAACCATCTCAGGATGGCAGCCCCCGTGGATGTGATCTGCTCGAGGGCTCATGGTCTCCCTTTAGCATGTGATTAATTGTTGAGATGGTCCTGACTGCTGGAGAGGGGAGGTCCTGCAGGTGCATGTCCTTCCAGAGTCAGAGCAGCCGGCCAAGGTCCGGGCCAGGGGTCTATCCTC
>NW_003855021.1:0-2324 GCF_000181295.1 Otolemur garnettii | reverse complement strand
CCAAAACACTGTATTAATGGATTAAAGGAAGGAAAGACATTTCTTAAAAGTAACTCAGAGGTCTGAACCTTAAAATTACATTATCTTAAGTTTTTTTTTTTTTTTTTTTTTTTTTTTGGCATACTGAAAAGAAAACTCAGGCAGGTGTTTTTAAGGAACATTTACATTATTATTGCATTTCCCGTTGCTATATATAGCATGGTGGAATGGGTAAGCAGGCTGGCTGGCTTTGATGAATGAGAGCCTTTCTAAGCCTCAGTTTCCTCTTTAGTAAAATGAAGATGATATTATACTGCCTGGCTGGCTAGGCACAGTGGCTTGGACCTATTATTCCAACACTTTGGGAGGCCAAGGCTGGCTTAAGGATTGCTTAAGGTTGGGAGGTTGAGACCAGCCTGGGCAACATAGTAAAATCCTACTACAAAAAAAAATGTAATTTAACTTAAAAAAATTATACCACTTCGCAGTGTTGTTGTGAGAATTCATTTATATAACATATAAGGCACTTAGGACCGCTCTTGTTACATATGAACACTCAGTGAAAGATGGTTGCTATGGCGTCATGGCAATATAATGATATTTGCTAATAAATAAAGATGCTATAATAAACAAAATGTATTAGATTAAAATTATAACTTCTAAGTCTCTTCAATGGTAATAGCCATTTATTACCTCTTGGTAGGTATTTGTTAGTGTCTTTTCCTGCAAGCTTTGATTTAAGACTTTGTTTGGTAAGGAGCCTTCTGGTTGATGGTTGCTTCTGCTTGATAAAGAGAAAGCCAGACTAGCACCAATGGTGGTGTGGAAAGATGTGATTTATTAGTTCTTTCCTACTGCAAAACCAGCCTGGGGAATGCAGGCACACCAGATGAGGACCACGCAGGAGACACCAGTTTTCCTTCATTTCAGAAAATTGGAGCATCCACCAAATGGCCTCCAAATGTTCCTGGGGGATGACCTTGCTTGTTTAAGGTGAAGGATAGAAGTAACAGGCACCTCAAGTTTCTCAATGTCCATACCATGCAAGAGGAAAGAACAGCAGCTCCAGCTGGCTATTTCCCTATTGGGGCTCCATGATGCTGTTGGAACTGTTCTAGATCAGGCATCCTCAAACTACGGCCTATGGGCCACATGCAGCCCACTGAGGACATTTATCCAGCCCACCGGGTGTTTTTGCCACCACTACCTGTCCTGCTTAGCAGCCGACTTGTCCTGGGGCCCGCAGTCCGGCCCTCCAACAATCTGAGGGACAGTGAATTGGCCCCCTGTTTAAAAAGTTTGAGGACCCCTGTTCTAGATCCTTAAGATTTGTCGCTACCCATCAACAAGCCAGACTGGAAAGCCCTGTCTAGGTACCTTGTATGGGTGGGGGAATTCCATTTTCATACACACAGTCTCCATAACCCCAGGCAAGTTCTGTCCCCTCTGAGCCTTGGTTTCCTGTCTGTAAATTGGAGATAATAACAAAAACTTCAATTTTTGTTTTGAAATAACACAACTTTGAAAAGAACACTGTGATAAGGTTCTACCAACAAACTAATTACACAGTGTCACACAACACTGAGCTTAGCCCTAACAGTTTTTTTTTTTTTTAAAATAGGCTTTGGCTGGGGCCAGGTTTGAACCTGCCACCTCCAGTATATGGGGCCGGCGCCCTACGCCTTGGGCCACAGGTGCTGCAGCCCTAACAGTTTTTTGAGGCCTGTGTTAGCTATAAAATTTCTTTTCACTAAACCCTTCTCAGCTGTAATTTCTTTCTACCAGTGTATACCTTCTGCTTCTGCTTTACAGCAGTGTTTTCCCCAAGAGTCAAAGCGCATTTCATGAAATGCCGGTCCCAGGAGATGCTCCTGGAAGAGGAACTGACACCATAAACCTCTCTCAGAGATTCCCAAGGCACATTAGCATATTAAAGCTTCTGAGCAAATAGAATCCTACAGTACAGAAACTATGTTCAACTCAAAGTTTCCTAGTTATTGGTCCATTGAACCCTTTTGCTCTTTAACTTTCATTTAAATACACAAAGCTAGTGATTCTGGAAACATGTTTTGGAACAACAGTCCGCAAACTTCCATGTTCATCAAAATCACCTGAAAAACTTAGAGACAGATTTCTTGGCCCTGCCTCCAGAGTTTCTGATCCAATAGGATCCGAATTTGCATTTCTGCCAAGTTTCTAGGTGATGGTAATGATGCTTTGAGAACTTCTACTTTAAGAAGTAAAGCTCGGCTCGGCGCCTATAGCTCAACGGGCTAGGGCGCCAGCCACGTACACCTAAGGTGGCGGGTTCGAATCCCCAGCCCGGACCCGCCAAACAACAATGA
>NW_003855020.1:0-2325 GCF_000181295.1 Otolemur garnettii | reverse complement strand
AGACTTTGTCTCAAAACACAAAATAAAACAAAAAGCAAAGTGAAAGCAATTGTCCTGTCACAGAAAAGGTTGGAACAACACTGCAGATATTTTTATATTTAAGTCCAAATGTAAATGGTAGCCTGTTTCTGGTGGGGACACTAAATGGGTGTTTAACCACTGAAAGGACTCACCTAGGTAGATACTTCAGGTCTTCTGAGGGGAATACAACCTTTCAGTATAGAAATGCTTCATTTATTTTATTTTATAATTTTTCAAACAATGAAAATACGACATAGCATTCCTTTGCTGGCTTGTATAAGACCAGCCACTGTCTCAGACGCGTGGTGTCTGAGTAGCCGTCCAGCAGCCAGGTAATCTGCACTCCTATTATCCTCTTTCTACCAACGAAAGAAATGAGGCGCAGAGAGGTTGGGTGCTTGCCAAAGTCACACAGCTAAGTGGCAGGGTAGAAATTTGGACATACACGTTCTGCCTCTGTGCCTGAACTTTCAACCGCTGTGCTGTACGTAGCTCATGCAAAGGGTGAAGGGGAAACTTCTGGAGACATTGATGACTTCCAAATGGCCACTTCCCTGTTCATCAGCCGCTCGCCCATGTTCTCTATTTTTCCCCCAAGAAATAATTTATTCATATTTTAATGCTATATTTAAAACATCAGGCATAAGAGAGCCCTCAAAAGAAACAGCACAGGGGACGTCTGAATGCTTAGACAGTGGTCTGTATCTCGTACGGCCAGCTAGAACTCCCCCAGAAGTTACCTGTAGTAACTTCTTATATTAATCCTTAGTGTTCTCATATCAGTGTTAGCTGCACCAAAATGTGAGCTCTCCAAGAGGACTTGCAAACCCGGCTAGCTGGCAAATTTGTAAACATGCCCTGGGCCCGTTTGATCTCCATCAGTAACCATGCTAATTGAGCCGACTGAGGACAGAGTCACTGGATTCTCTGCATGTTCAAATCTTCCAGCCTTCTCTTCCTGGGTGTGAATGAGTGGGACGGTGGGAGTGGCTCTGCTGACCTGGTTGGCCTTTCCTGGGACAGGCAGTGAGGAGGACTTTGAAGGCTCCTCTGCCGCCGCCCACGCCTGGAAGGAAGTCCTTACCATCTGGGGACAGCTGCTTTGGGCAACTTGGGGTGTGGATGAAGGCACTTTGCTTCCTTTAAGGCCTTTTAGCAACTGTGGGGACAAGGCTTCATGATTTTTCAATAGGAAAAGGTGACTCACTCCCACCTGCCCCCCAGCCAGGTTCCCTCCTAATGCAGAGGTGTCCAGAGTCTCCCAAACCCAGGTGCTAATAAGCTCTGAAGAGGAATCAAACAGAAGCTTCAAGAGTGCAGACACTTTCCAAATGGATATTTTAAACATGTCCCATGGAGGCCTGTCTCCTGGGTTCACCAAGAGCTGTTAAACTGTTTAACTGTTGAAACCATCAGCCCCATTTGGGGTCAGTCTGCCACCTTCACTCCCATCCCTCCAGGTCTGTTTGCTCGCCCCACCTCCCAGCAAGTGGAATCACACGCTATCTTCTTCCGAGGTGGAACTTCTTAAAATAAGCTCTTCTTTCAAAATATGTTCACATCCCAGTCACTTAAGTGCTGAGTAGAAGGCTTCAGGCATTTAAAGGGAAGACGACAGAAAACAGGATATTAGGGTCTGGGGTCCAGTGTGGAGGTTTCCCAACTCTGCACTCCCCCACCCATCCCCCGTCTCACCTCTCACCCAGGGTCCTGGGGGATATAAAGAGCTCTCTGATATTAGGGTCTGGGGTCCAGTGTGGAGGTTTCCCAACTCTGCACCCCCTACCTATCCCCCGTCTCACCTCTCACCCTGGGGCCTGGGTGATATAAGGACTTCTCTGATATTAGGGTCTGGGGTCCAGTTGGAGGGTTTGCTAACTCTGCATCCCCCCCATCCCCCATCTCACCTCTCACCCTGGGGCCTGAGTGATATAAGGACTTCTCTGATATTAGGGTCTGGGGTCCAGTGTGGAGGGTTTGCTAACTCTGTATCCCCCCCCATCCCCCGTCTCACCTCTCACCCAGGGTCCTGGGGGATATAAAGAGCTCTCTGATATTAGGGTCTGGGGTCCAGTTGGAGAGTTTGCTAACTCTGTATCCCCCCCCATCCCCCATCTCACCTCTCACTCTGGGGCCTGGGTGATATAAGGACTTCTCTGATATTAGGGTCTGGGGTCCAGTGTGGAGGGTTTCCCAACTCTGCACTCCCCCCACCCATCTCCCGTCTCACCTCTCACCCTGGGTCCTGAGTGATATAAGGACTTCTCTGATATTAGGGTCTGGGGTCCAGTTGGAGGGTTTCCT
>NW_003855019.1:0-2325 GCF_000181295.1 Otolemur garnettii | reverse complement strand
GGTTTCTCTAAGTAGAGCAACCCTGTGAGAGAGTCCTAGACCTCTCCTCAGGTAGCATCCTAGGGATGATCTCAGTGTGTGTTTTTATATTTCAGTTCGAACTATGTGACTGTCCTTCACATTCTCCTGAATAAGAAGAGTCTTTAGGGAAATCACTTCCATTCTGAGTAAGGGAAATAAAGTATGTTGAATTCTTCCCTTTGATTTTAGGCAACTTGACTTCCCCAGACATGAAAACTTACAGAATAACAGAGTGTTAGGGTATTAAAGTAGAAGTTATTAAAAAGATTATTCGTATGTTTCAAACTTCCTCTGGGGGAGTTATAAACTTTAACTCTTTTGTGCCCTGGAGACAATACCCGAAGACCAAACCTAGTTTGATTTCCACAATTAAGAGATTTAGTATAATGCTTTCTGATTTCATGGGATCAAGGATGCAATAGCAATCCAAACTACCTACTAAAATGGGAAGTTTAGTAAAGGAATGAGAACAAAATCAAAAATTTCCTTTCAATACACAGAATCCGATCCTTACCTAACATTCACAATATATGAAAAAGAATGGAAAGATCCTTATCTAATAAAGAAGAACTTGCTTTCATTGTCTAAGAGCTGGCTCAAATTTTGGCAAGTTGTCTTGAAAAGTACCTCATTTTATTCCTTGAGTTCTTAATTCTTTCCATAGTTATGGAGGACCTGAATATAAATTAAAGGACAACTTCAAGTACTAAGATAGGGGATAGAGAGTTTGTCAATCATTTGAGACAATCCTTGTCAATACGGGATGAAAAAAGAAAAGTGTCACATTAATTCCAGGAAAGTTTATCCTCAGATTCCTGAAAGTTAAATGCAGAGTCTAAAATTTGCCCTCTATTCTTTGTTTTCAGATTAATATAAGGGTACAAATGTTTAGGTTACACTGTTTCCATTTCTAAGGTGAAGTTGAGCCCTTCACCCTGGGTGATGTGCTGAACACCCTCCCACTGAGCACACTAGGTGAGATCCCACCAATTGCCCTCCATCTTCTCTTCTCCCCTCTACCTCCTCTCCCTCCCCCCTTGCTAGACTATAATTGTGTTTTCCTTTCCTGTGGGTATGTATTATTTACATATTCATTTCATATTAGTATTGAGCACATTGGATAAGGTTTTTCCCCCTTGTTGTGATACCTTGCTAAGAAGAATGTGTTTCAACTACATCCAGGTAAGCACCAAAGATATAAGGTCTACATCTTTTCTTACGGCTGAATAATTCTGCATGGCATATGAACGCCACAGTTTGTTAAACCATTCATGGGTTGATGGGCACGTGGACTGCTTCCATGTCTCAGTGATTCTGAATTGAGTTGCAATAAACATTCTGGTGCAAATGTCCTAGTGGTAAAATGATTTTTGTTCTTCTGGGTAGATACCTACTAATGTTGCCCTCTGTTCTTGTTTGTGCTACCAATCACAAAGAGAATATTTCTTGGATTGACTCAAATTTAATTTAAGTAATACTGAACAAAAATAGTAATTTTTTTAATCTGATGGAATGACTTGTCTTTATGCAAATTATTATATAGCTTCCATTATGAACACGAGTCTTAGAGGATGCTCTATTAAGGGTGAAGGTAGATGGGAACTAGGTTATAAAATAAAAGCATCTTCAATAATTTGTCCAATTGTATATTCACTGATTAATGCTGCAATAAAATTTTAAAAGCAAGCAAATACGCAACTACAATGACAACAACAAACAGAGGATAGAGATTTTGAAACATTAAAATTGGAATAGTAAGACTGAATGAGATTTCTAAGGAAATGTGAATACGATGAATAAAAAATAAGTCAAGAATGGAACAGTAATAGGCAAATGGCAATGGAAGGTCCAAATGGGCCATAATGTGTAGAATCCCTCTGCAAAGTGCTAAATCATGTCACTATGAAACATCATAAGAGAACCTCTCTTCCAAGTAGTCTGACAAAACCAGCCCATGTTTCCCTAATGTCCAGTTATCTAGTAAATCTAGTGGCCAATACAGACATCCAGAAAATGTTCAAAGTTTTAAGTCAAATAGACCTAAATTTAAATTTGTATTCTGACTTTCACCCTATCCTGGAGAAACTCACTAAACCTCTCTTCTCCACTTGTATGTTTTGAATAATATCATTGATCTTAGTCTATTTGTTGAAAAATGAGACAATAGTATATATTTTATGTGTTTACTTCTGGGACAGGGAGATATTACTTACAAACCAGCAAAAAAGTGAGATGTCTAAGATCTGGAACATGGGAGAAAAATTAGAAAATGTATTTGCTTAGCAACAAACACAAAAATTAGTG
>NW_003855018.1:0-2327 GCF_000181295.1 Otolemur garnettii | reverse complement strand
ACTTTTTAGCCTCTTTATATAACCATGTGACTGCTTCAGTTCTTTGAGAAACTGCCATTTTCTTTTCTGTAGAGGTTGTACTAATTGATGTTCCTCACAGCGGAGGACAAGCATTTCATTTTCTTCACATCCTTGCTCACATTGGTGTTTCATTTTTTATTTTTTTATTCCCATTAATAATAGCTATTCTGACTGAAGCAAGATGATATCTCACTGTGATTGTTAATTTGCATCTCTATGTTGATTATTGGTATTGAGCATTTTTTCATACATTTATTGGTCATCCGTATGTCTTCTTTTGGAAAGTATCTATTTGCACCCTTTGCCCATTATTAAGCATAATTATTGTTTATGTTATTTTTCTTGAGTTATTTGAGTTCCTTATCAATTCTGGATATTAGTCTCCTGTCAGTTGTGTAATTTCTAAATGTTTTCTCTCACTCTGGAAATTATCTGTTCACTCTTATTTCTTTTGCTGTGCAGAAACTTTGTAGTTTGATTAAGTTCCATTTGTCTAGTTTTGAGTTTGTTTCCTGCATTTTGGTTGGGGTCTTAGTCATAAATTCTTTCTCTAGACCAATGTACAGAAGAGTTCTCCCTAGGTTATGGACTTAGATCTTACATTTAAGTCTTTAATCCATCTTGGATTGATTTTTGTGAATGATAAGAGATAGGCATCCAGTGTCATTTTTCTACATCTAGCAATCCAATTTTCCCAGCACCATTTTTTGAAAAGGCTGTCTTTCCCCCAGTGTATATTCCTGCTGATTTTGTCATGTATCAATTGGCTATAGATATATGGCTTTATTTCTGAATTCACTGTTCTTTTCCATGGAACTATGTGCTTCTTTTTTCTTTTTTTTTTCTATATGTATATATACTTTTTATTTTATTGTTTGGGATTCATTGAGGGTGTAAAGAATTAGGTTACACTGATTGCAGTTGTTAGGTAAAGTCCCTCTTGTAATTGTGTCCCTCCTCCAAGAGCTGTGCTATATACTATGAACCCCCAACCCCCTCTGAATTCACCTCTCCCCATCCTACCAGAACCATCTGGTCTGGTTACTAAAGGCTAATAGTATAATTTGAAGTCAGGTAGTGGGATTGCACCAGCTTTGTTCTTTCTGCTGAGGTTTGCTTTTGCTATTCAGGCTCTATTTTGGCTCCGTGTGAATTTTAGGATTGTTTTTTCCAAAATTATGAAAAGCAACATTGGTGCTTTGATAGAAATTACTTTCAATCTGTAGATTGCTTTGGGCAGTATGGTCATTTTAATAATATTGATTCTTCTAATCCCCGAGCCAGGGATATTTTCCTTTGTGTTATCTACAATGTATTTCATTTTGATGTTTTGTAGTTTTCTTTGTAAAGATCTTTCACCTACTTGGTTAAATACATTCCTAAGTAGTTTTTGTACCTATTGTAAATGAGATTGACTTGTTGATGTGGTTCTCAGCCCGGTTGTTATTACTGTATAAATATAAAAACACTACCGATTTTGGTACACTGATTTTGTAACCTTAGACTTTGATGCATTCATTTATCAAATTTAAGAGTTTGCTGGCAGAGTTTTGCGGATTTGCTAGATGTAAGGTCATATCAGAAGAGAACAGATTACTTGGTTTCCTCTTTTCCAATTTGGATGCCTTCTATTTCTTCCTCTTGTTTGATACTTCTGACTAGCACTTCCAGTACTATTTTAAACACGATTGGTGAATATGGGCATCCTTCCTTGTTCTAGTTCTTAAGGAGAATACATTCAACTTTTCCTTGTTGGGTTTGATGTTGAATATGGGCTTGCGATAGATGGTTTTAAGTGTTTTCCTTCTATGCCTAGTTTTTGTGGGATTTTTTAATCATAAAATGTTGGATTTTATTAAATACTTTTTTTGCTGTCTAATGCAATGCTCCTATTTTTGTCTTTAACTCTGTTTATGTGGCATATCACATTTATCACTTTGTGTATGTTGAATCGTCCTTGCATCCCTGGCATATGACATATTGATCATGGTGTGTTGGCTGTTTTCACGCGCTGCTGAATTCAGGACTTTTGCATCTATGTCCATCAGGCACATTGGTCTGTAGTTTCCTTTCTTGTTGTGTCTTTGTCTGATTCTGGTATCAGGGTGACACTGGCCTCATAGAATGAATGAGTGGAAAATTCCTCCTCCTCAATTTTTTGAAATGATTTCCAAAGGATTGCTATTATTTCGTTTTTTGTGTCTTTGGTAGAATTGAGCTATGAATCCTTTTGATTCTAAGGAGGTTTTGTTTAGGAGATTTTTCATTACTGGTGGGAACTCACCACATCCCACTACTCCTACTAG
>NW_003855017.1:1392-2327 GCF_000181295.1 Otolemur garnettii | reverse complement strand
GCTCACATCACCAAACCAGGACATCTCAGAGTCCGCTATAAACAAGTGACTTGCCATGCCCCTTCATGCTCCTGTCCCCTAGAAGCAATCAAAGCCGTTGGTCAGGAAATTAGACTCCTCCACCAGCCACATCCGCCACCTAGTGTGCAGAGACCTAGACAGAATGATTTAGGTTGGAAGAGAGAAAACACAACCTCCAAATTGCAAAACATGTCCAAACAAATACTATCTACTTTCCCCAGTCCATTTTAAACACTACAAAACAAATGAACATTCCGGGGTCAAATATAGTAAATTAAGGCCATGACTATGAACCAGCCAAAGTCTTTTTTTTTTTTTTTTTTTGAGACAGAGTCTGAAGCCATCATCCTGGGTAGAGTCACAGCAACTTCCAACTCTTGGGCTCAAGTGATCCTCTTGCCTCAATTTTTTCTATTTTTGTAGTAGAGATGAGGTCTCGATTTTTGCTTAGGCTGGTTTTGAACTTCTGAGCTCAAGCAATCCACCAACCTCTGCCTCCAAAGTGCTAGGATTATAGGTGTGAGCCACCATGCTCAGCCCAGCCAAAGACTTTTGACGGAAGAATGTACTGTGAACCTAAGTTTCAAAATACGCTGTAAGTACTCAAAATATGCTCAAAGTTGTTACATTTCAGGTGCATCCCCTTAATTACTGATTGAGATCACATGGAAAATTTCTTCTGGGATCTAAGGCATTCAAAATCTCTCCCAGTTTCAGATCATCAACAATTTTTACAGCTTCACTCTACCCAGAAAACAAGACAAGTTTTAAGATCAAAATCAGAGTTATAAAATACTATAAATTTCAAATCAGCAGGGACCTATCCAATGAGATTTTATTTATATCTACTATGAAATTGTTCCTCTAAGAAATCACAGTCTGGTTGTATCACATTCAAGGCATGAGAGAATCTT
>NW_003855017.1:0-277 GCF_000181295.1 Otolemur garnettii | reverse complement strand
AGAAGGGCCTCTTCAGGCCAAGCAGAGGGAATCTAGTTACATCATAGGAGGGGAAACCACTTCAAAGCCTAGATATTGGCAGCCTGAATCCCACAAAGGATTGAAATGAAATACTACCTAATTCACCATGCCTGGAGCTATGAGTCGAACAACTTAATTCCTCCATTGGGCCTTGGTTAATGATCAAGATCCCCGGCTCTCCCTGACCCACTCAGCACGTTGAGTGCAGTCTGTCTTTATGGACGTGTTTCATTTTTTGGAAAGCTGTCTGAGATGC
>NW_003855016.1:0-2328 GCF_000181295.1 Otolemur garnettii | reverse complement strand
ATATTTATATTATGATCCCTGTCACATATATGTGTGTTTATATGTGTATAAAACATGCTTAATTTTAGAAGAAAATAATTTTGATCCTGACCTATAGTCTCTTCACGTAGACTTTACAACCACTGTACTTTTCACAGGGTCTATTCCTGCACCACTAGTGTTTCACAGATCAGAGGACTTTATTTGCACATTTCGGGATACCAGTAAATGTGGAGACGTGGGACGCTGTTGGATCTACAATGTGACAAAAATGGCCTACCTCCTGTCAGGACTATGTAAGTCATCTTGTGGTAGAAACATAAAGATGCACAATTATTTTCAAAACTTATAGTTGTTTATGGAAAGGCAGAATTATAAAACACCATGGATAAAAAATACTTTGAATATTAAAGAAATCTTGTATAATTATATAGAAAATATTTTAGAAATTGAAGTACTGCTGAATTTATTAATTTGAATCAGTGCATTAAATACACAGCAGTTTTATGTTACTCCCAAATAAAGGGTCGTAATTAGCAGAATTTTTATTTGGAAAGTAATTTTGCATATATGTACACATACAAACATATATACACATTTTTGTTTATATACATATGCATATATAAGTCCAGATTTCTTGACTTTGTAACCATTTCCGAATGTATAAATTTAAACAGAATTTTTGTACCTGTAAAGATCATCAAGGTAGCCTTGCCTCACTTAACTATAAATGTCATATTTTGTATTTTGTTCAATGATGTTAATGGTGTTTGGAACATACTAAGCATTTAGTATTTGTTGAATAATAGAGAACTGAGAGGCCGTGGTAGTATAAAATGTGGTGAAGATGTTGGGAAAATCAGATATTTTGGATTACTTTTTTGTTTTTGGCCAGGGCTGTGTTTGAAACTACCACCTCTGGCATATGGGGCCAGTGCCCTACCCCTTTGAGCTCCAGGTGCTGCCTTGGATTACTTTTAAAAATTCACTGAATCACTATATCTTTTTGGATCTTAATTGACTCATTTGTTAAATGAGGATATTATACAGTATAATTTCTGAAGTCTTAATCAGCATAAATATTCAGTGATTTTATGGTATAAGTACTTTTTATATGTTAAATATTTTGAAGAGTGTATATGTTTAGTGATCTTATGGAGTAGGTTCAATAATTCAAAGAATCACATAATGGAAGACTATTACTTAATAATAACAAATATCTGTTTGATAAAATTATAGAGCAGTATCTTCTAATTAATAAGTCAATTATTCAGCAAACTTAGCTGAGTAATGTAAAAACAAAATCAAAAATTCAAAATGACACTTTAGAAGTCAAAATAAATTTTTCAGAGAAATTTAGCAAGACTAGAAGTTTTTTTGTTTGGTTGGTTGTTTTTGAGACAGAGTCACAAGCTGTCACCCTCCGTAGAGTGCTATGGCGTCACAGCTCACAGCAACCTCCAACTCTTGGGCTTAAGCAATTCTCTTGCCTCAGCCTCCCAAGTAGCTGGACTACAAATGCCCACCACAACGCCTGGCTATTTTTTGGTTGTAGTTGGATTCGAACCCGCCAGCTCTGGTGTATGTGGCTGGCACTCTAGGCACTTGACCTACAGGCACAGAGCCAAGGAAAATTTAAATGATTGCTAAAACTTAACTGTTATTTTGGAAGTAATTATAACATGGCTAACAGTTTTCAAACACTGTACATAATAGAGAAAGTTGGTGAACTCCTTGAGAGCCCTCTAAGCACCTCATAAAGAGGTTACAAATAATAGAAATTATTAATCTTTATATATAGTGTAAGTTAGTATATTATAAAATGTATTCAATTAGTTATATGAATTAGAATCTGGTGGAATTCTTATTAATAATAACAATATAAATTCTTGGGCCCTAAAGTAGAATTCCAGATGTTGGAGGAGATCAGCTAGATATTTCTCTCACAGAAACATCAATATGTCCCACCATCCACACATTAAATGCTTTCACAAGGCTCAGGGAATTAGGTGAGAGAACAGAGCTCTTAGGAGCAGCACAAATATAAGAGCAGACTCACTGAAGAGGACAGGCAGCAGTTTCACATCATTCACATCACCTCCCCAAGCCTGGCAGCATAATGTGGAGATTCCCTCTACAGGATAACCTATGTGTGGAGGGATGAACACCAGGTGAGCACTTGACTTTGCCATGGGTCCCAATCTAGGCCTGCCCCAATGAAACCCCGCTCTAGGGCCCCCACAGCCTCAGGGGGCTGAGCCTCTAGGTCTTCCCCAACTACAAGCTGACTCTCACAACCCTAGACATCAGGCTAGCACCCACAGACCCCAATTAGAGGTTTGCTCCACA
>NW_003855015.1:1572-2328 GCF_000181295.1 Otolemur garnettii | reverse complement strand
GAGTTGAGAATATATGTGGCTTACTAGGAAGTGACACCTATAAAAGAAAAAGGGGAGACAGGCCCACACGGGAGGTGGGGGAGCCATGAAGCAGCACAGCAGCCTGGTGAAGTCTGTGCCGGCCCACCAGGGAGCTTCCAGTCTCACATCCAGTGGGCGTGGCTGGGCCCTGGCAGCCCCGCCTTTCTCAGTTACAGTTCCCCTGAGAGAAGTGGCCTGGGCTTGCAAGGGGAGGAGGATTTGGAGGAACCAGCAACCGGAGATGATGATGGAAGCCCATACCTCACCGCAGGACAGCCAGTGCTTTCACCAAGAGATCTCTGAGCATCGAGTCTCCTGGTCTGCAAAGACAACCCTGGGGCTTGGTCAATAAACATGAGCTGAGAGGATCTTCATAGAAGCCATACAGGTCTCCGGGACTTTCTGGTCCCAGGAGAATATTAGCAGTGATATTTTCCTAGAAGTTCACTGTTTAACAGGAGTTAAGAACTTCCGCTTATTGAATTCCATTTTTCCATAGTTCACTGGCTAATTCGATAAGCAACTATCAAACACTTCTAATCTCTATCTGTTGAGCTCCTGAATGAGGCTTATTTTTTTTAAATCATAGCTGTGTATATTAATACAGTCATGGGGTACAGTGTGCTGTTTTTATATACAATTTGAAATATTTTCATCCAACTGGTTAACATAGCCTTCATGTCATTTTCTTAGTTATTGTGTTAAGACATTTATATTCTACATTTAGAAAGATTC
>NW_003855015.1:0-515 GCF_000181295.1 Otolemur garnettii | reverse complement strand
TAGCTGTGAATCCGTCCCCATGTCCCCCCTTTCTCTGGAAAAACTTCCCAAAGCATACATGTTCTAAACTGCTGTGTGTGTGTGTGTGTGTGTGTGTGTGTGTGTAAGTCAGCGAGGCAGCCTTTATCAGAGTCCACACTGACTGCAACAGAGACTGTACTTGGGACAAGGGCCCAGGCAGAGGGACTCTGACAACGCAAGCCTGGGGAGGTTGCAGCAATCATAAGCAGGGCTCTGGATTGCACGGGCTGGAGATTTACATCAACTCTAGCACCCTCCTTGGAGCAGGCAGGCCTCCGCTGAGAGAGCCCGGCTGAGGATGGAACTTTGCTTAATGCCACCCCGTACGCAGCGGAGGAGACCAAATCCGGTGAACAAGAAAGCCACCGGCAGCGTGCAGGAGGGTGGAGGCGGCGCTAAGCAGAGGGAGGAGCCTGGGCCCGGCCCTGCCCTCAACCAACTCTTAGGCTTTGGACAAATCAACCAAACAAACACTTGTGGGCCTCATGTCCCCA
>NW_003855014.1:0-2328 GCF_000181295.1 Otolemur garnettii | reverse complement strand
TGTGGAGCAAACCTCTAATTGGGGTCTGTGGGTGCTAGCCTGATGTCTAGGGTTGTGAGAGTCAGCTTGTAGTTGGGGAAGACCTAGAGGCTCAGCCCCCTGAGGCTGTGGGGGCCCTAGAGCGGGGTTTCATTGGGGCAGGCCTAGATTGGGACCCATGGCAAAGTCAAGTGCTCACCTGGTGTTCATCCCTCCACACATAGGTTATCCTGTAGAGGGAATCTCCACATTATGCTGCCAGGCTTGGGGAGGTGATGTGAATGATGTGAAACTGCTGCCTGTCCTCTTCAGTGAGTCTGCTCTTATATTTGTGCTGCTCCTAAGAGCTCTGTTCTCTCACCTAATTCCCTGAGCCTTGTGAAAGCATTTAATGTGTGGATGGTGGGACATATTGATGTTTCTGTGAGAGAAATATCTAGCTGATCTCCTCCAACATCTGGAATTCTACTTTAGGGCCCAAGAATTTATATTGTTATTATTAATAAGAATTCCACCAGATTCTAATTCATATAACTAATTGAATACATTTTATAATATACTAACTTACACTATATATAAAGATTAATAATTTCTATTATTTGTAACCTCTTTATGAGGTGCTTAGAGGGCTCTCAAGGAGTTCACCAACTTTCTCTATTATGTACAGTGTTTGAAAACTGTTAGCCATGTTATAATTACTTCCAAAATAACAGTTAAGTTTTAGCAATCATTTAAATTTTCCTTGGCTCTGTGCCTGTAGGTCAAGTGCCTAGAGTGCCAGCCACATACACCAGAGCTGGCGGGTTCGAATCCAACTACAACCAAAAAATAGCCAGGCGTTGTGGTGGGCATTTGTAGTCCAGCTACTTGGGAGGCTGAGGCAAGAGAATTGCTTAAGCCCAAGAGTTGGAGGTTGCTGTGAGCTGTGACGCCATAGCACTCTACGGAGGGTGACAGCTTGTGACTCTGTCTCAAAAACAACCAACCAAACAAAAAAACTTCTAGTCTTGCTAAATTTCTCTGAAAAATTTATTTTGACTTCTAAAGTGTCATTTTGAATTTTTGATTTTGTTTTTACATTACTCAGCTAAGTTTGCTGAATAATTGACTTATTAATTAGAAGATACTGCTCTATAATTTTATCAAACAGATATTTGTTATTATTAAGTAATAGTCTTCCATTATGTGATTCTTTGAATTATTGAACCTACTCCATAAGATCACTAAACATATACACTCTTCAAAATATTTAACATATAAAAAGTACTTATACCATAAAATCACTGAATATTTATGCTGATTAAGACTTCAGAAATTATACTGTATAATATCCTCATTTAACAAATGAGTCAATTAAGATCCAAAAAGATATAGTGATTCAGTGAATTTTTAAAAGTAATCCAAGGCAGCACCTGGAGCTCAAAGGGGTAGGGCACTGGCCCCATATGCCAGAGGTGGTAGTTTCAAACACAGCCCTGGCCAAAAACAAAAAAGTAATCCAAAATATCTGATTTTCCCAACATCTTCACCACATTTTATACTACCACGGCCTCTCAGTTCTCTATTATTCAACAAATACTAAATGCTTAGTATGTTCCAAACACCATTAACATCATTGAACAAAATACAAAATATGACATTTATAGTTAAGTGAGGCAAGGCTACCTTGATGATCTTTACAGGTACAAAAATTCTGTTTAAATTTATACATTCGGAAATGGTTACAAAGTCAAGAAATCTGGACTTATATATGCATATGTATATAAACAAAAATGTGTATATATGTTTGTATGTGTACATATATGCAAAATTACTTTCCAAATAAAAATTCTGCTAATTACGACCCTTTATTTGGGAGTAACATAAAACTGCTGTGTATTTAATGCACTGATTCAAATTAATAAATTCAGCAGTACTTCAATTTCTAAAATATTTTCTATATAATTATACAAGATTTCTTTAATATTCAAAGTATTTTTTATCCATGGTGTTTTATAATTCTGCCTTTCCATAAACAACTATAAGTTTTGAAAATAATTGTGCATCTTTATGTTTCTACCACAAGATGACTTACATAGTCCTGACAGGAGGTAGGCCATTTTTGTCACATTGTAGATCCAACAGCGTCCCACGTCTCCACATTTACTGGTATCCCGAAATGTGCAAATAAAGTCCTCTGATCTGTGAAACACTAGTGGTGCAGGAATAGACCCTGTGAAAAGTACAGTGGTTGTAAAGTCTACGTGAAGAGACTATAGGTCAGGATCAAAATTATTTTCTTCTAAAATTAAGCATGTTTTATACACATATAAACACACATATATGTGACAGGGATCATAATATAAATAT
>NW_003855012.1:0-2329 GCF_000181295.1 Otolemur garnettii | reverse complement strand
TCCCCTGCCCTGCCCCTCAGCTCACCTTGGAATGCCTGGCCCCTTAAGTCAGCCCATGGTGGGCATTCACTCACCCACATATCTTCCAGGAACTCTCTTTCTATATAATGAATCTTTAAAAAGTCTTCAGGCTGGTCTCAGATTCCTTTTACTAATACAAACCACAATGCACAGAGAATTGGTGAAAGGGTAAAGGACAGAAGGATGGAGAGCAGAAGGAGATGAAAGTAAAATTTAGGAAACACCAGTTTTGAAGCCATCTTCCCTTAGGCACTAACACTGCAGAGTTTAATCAGGTGGTGACTGAAGGCACCTCCCAGCATCTCTACACCTTGGCATGCCCAGGAGTAAAATCTTCTATCCTATCGGTCCACTCCAGAAAGGCTACCAAAAAGCATTCTGTGAATTTCCTAGGAATAACTGAGGCCTTGTTCATGCAGCACTCTCCTTTGCCATCCCAGAAAGCAGCTGGTGTCTGAAGGGCACGGCCGCTTTCTACCTCCCTACTCCAGAAACACATGGGTTAGGCTGGTCCCTCATTCTGAGTAGCTTGGCCTGGGCTAGGATCCAGTTCTCAACTTGGATGCAAACCAACTAACAGCTGTCCCTTTCTTTGTAATGGCCATCACCAAAGTTAGTTGCAATCCAGTGGTCTAAGATGAAAACGGAATCATTTGCTCATTCTAGTGGCAAGCCTAATAAACAGGGCTTGGAATCATTAACTGTACAATCACTAACGCAAAAATTAGAGATTCTTTTCCTTTTAAGAAGACTCTGGCTTTATTCTCTGCCTTGTCATTTGGAATCTGAAATTCCTAATCAAAGAACCAGCCCATTCTTGTGCTCTTCTTCTCCCTGAGATGAGAACCAGCAGGACACTTGCCCCTTACACCAACTGTCCTCTCCATGTGCTCTCCATCCTCCTAAAGTGGCCTTTCTCTCCTTCTCCTACAAGACTATTTATTCTTCAAGACAGAATTTAAATGCCAGCTTCTCCATGAGGCCCTCCTCCCTCTCCCAGAAGCCTCTCCTTGGTAGAGCTTACCTAAGTACATGATTATTTCCTCACACACCTCTACCCTGCCAGATCTTGAGCTAGTGGAAGGTACAGACCAGGGCCAACTCTTTTTCATAACACAATGATTGATAGATACTGATTCTTAACAAATGTTTGTTGGATGATTGAGTAGAGCAAAAGACACGAAAATAAAGTTAGAAGAGCACAATGTGAAAGAAAAGAGTCATTAATAAAGAGACAAAATAAAAAGCAAGAGGGCATAAAAAGAAGAATAAGAAAGAGAAGAGTCAATTTTGAGAAGGACCGAATAAGAGTGCATAGAGGATGAAAAGGAAGAAGTAAAAGATAGACGTGGGTGGAAGGGCGAAAGAGGGGAGGAGAAGGGTGAACTTTCTGATTTTTTTTTTTTAAGATAGAACAGAACTGCTGGAAATCCCAAAAGTAGAATATAGGCAGAACTATCAACATTAGCCATAGTCTATAATTACATGCAGGGACAGTGTGGATGCTCAACGTCCTGCAACTTTGGCACCACCTAGGAGCTTGTTAGACATGCAGAATGCTGCTCCCCACCTCGGAGCTTCTAAATCAGAACGTGCATTTTAACGAGACCCCAGATGATTCCAATATACGATAAAGTTTGAGAAGCACTAATGCAGGTATTTGAGATCCACAGATAATCTCCCCATTTCACTAATCGATGATGTGGCATACAAAGCATTGGCACTAAGGAACTACGCAACCTTAGTAAATGACTTAATGTCCCTGGACCGCAGTCCCTTCATCTTTATTAAGGTCAGAGCAGATGCTTTCAGAAGTGTCATTGAGCTCTGATATTCTTGATGCATCTAACAGCTGAATTCCAACCCTTTCCATACCCGTCAGGACAAACAGTGGCATCACTGACTAATTAATATTCCACTTCTTCTCTCCATTCATTCATTTAATATTTTCTGAATATCTATTATGTGCCAACCACTGTGCTAAGGACAAATGACTTCAAGATGAATAAAACATCTTTCCAGGCCCTTGAGAAGTTCACAAACTTTGTAAGAAAACAGAGCACATGTACTAAATGAGGATAAAGTGTACTAAGGAGCATGAACAGGTGCTGGTGAGCACAGCAATCAAAGCCATCACACTGGTGGGAGCAGTCGTGGAGAGTTTCAACCAGGGGACAACAT
This sequence comes from Otolemur garnettii, assembly GCF_000181295.1. Classification (NCBI taxonomy): domain Eukaryota; kingdom Metazoa; phylum Chordata; class Mammalia; order Primates; family Galagidae; genus Otolemur; species Otolemur garnettii. The sequence goes on along the minus strand of NW_003855012.1, from coordinate 127 downwards.
GGGCACTCTGTCCTTTTTCTGCCCACCGAAGCTGAAAGTGCCAGAAAGTGAAAAGACAAAAATAAAGTGGTTGGAAAACATCAAGGACACAACCAAATATTCCTGAATACACCTCTCTGGAGTCACA
>NW_003855011.1:0-2330 GCF_000181295.1 Otolemur garnettii | reverse complement strand
GAGATGAAAAGCAGGGATGTTAATGAACTTAACCTTATTTAGGTATAAGCTGATGTGTGTGTTTCTTAGTTTTTAACAACAAAAGTTCAAAAAGTTTTAAAAAATCAAAAATAGAGGAAGTGTTATTGCAAGAGTTAAATGTTAAAATATTTAAAAGTTTATAAAGCAAAAATGTTATAGTAAAAGAGAATTAGTTTATTATTACAGAAAAAATAATATTTTAAATTTAATGTATCCTAAGTTTATAGTGTTCAACAAGGTCTACAGCAGTGAGCAGGAATGTCCTGGGCCTGCCTTGTCATTCACGACTCTCTCGGTGAGACTTCCAGTTCTGTGAGATCCGTTCATAGTGAGTGTCCTATGCAGGGGTTCCATGTTCTACCGTTTATATTGTATTTTTACTGCAACTTTTCTATGCTTATATATGTCTCAATACACAAATACTGCTGTGTCACAGTTGCTGTGGTGTACAGTATAGCACTGCTACACAAGTGAGTAGCAACTGTCTATACCATAGAGCCCAGGTGCGAAGTTGGCTACACCGCCTTTTGGTTTGCATAAGTACACTCCAGGATGCTCACACAATGAAGTAATCACCCAATTATGCATTTCTCAGAATGCATCCCCACGTTCATTGAGGCATGACTATAAACCATTTCTTTTTTTCTATTTTTCTTTTACTTTATAGTATTTCCATCAGTTTTTTAGACCCGATATAATTCAGTCTAAGATAAGAGTCTAAAATTAGAAAGATAATACAAAAATTATGCTTTCAGAGAGGAGATGATTAGAAGGAAAGTTATGTAGGATAATTGGTTTTTTAACTGATAATATCATTCTTTTTCTGATTACTGAATATACCAATTATCACATTGCATATAATATTGTACTGATGTATTCTGACTTAGTATAGATGCATACATTTCTATTCCTCCTATGATTTGTGAAGTATAAAGGTTTATCAGATAGATTAATTCAAATTATTGAGCACTATGCTATATTGTCTCAAATCATGTCTGTATAACCAGTAAGAAATTAATGCTTTAGGATGGTCAAGCATCATTTTTTATCCTTATAAGCCATTTTTAATGTACCGTCTTCTCTGGACCATTCAAAATCTGTCTAAGTCTTCATCAGGTTTTTTAGTCGATTCTGGAATTCTTTTAGTTTGTATGAAAATTTGTGTAGAAACAAAACCCTTTGTCCTTCAAAAATGAAAACATTGTATTTTAGGTTGTCACTTAGATTTTTAATTATTTTTGTTTTTATGTTGGCACATTTTTCTATGCATTTATGGCATCTGAGTTCTATGCATTTCTTAGAAAAGCAAAATATAGGTAAACAGATAAATATAGTTATCTAAATGCACATACATAAATATATCTATACATTCATATATAAAGATACATGAATATATAGATAGAACTCCAAGGAAGTATAGATAAAGCTCCCTGAGTATATATAATGTTTCCTCTTTTTTTGTTTCATTTTTATATTTACACTATAGTATGCATTAAGTAAATTAACTATTCTATACTTAAAACAATTTTTGCAGATAAATGAGCTTGAAAACCTACAATATTTATTTTTCAATGAGGAAAATTGATAGCTGTCATAATATTTTTATGTCTATCATCTTTAATTTTCCATGCCAAATGTTAACAATGTAGATATGAGCCCTTTGTTTTGTATAAAATAATGCAAACTGATAGTATAAATGTAATAATAATAGTTCTATTGGGACTAAAGCTTGACTGCTGTTTCAACTGGTGAAATTTGATCACCTGGGTTACATGTCAAAGTGTGCTTACTATTATTGTAGGAGAGAAGAATGTCGACTAATTTAGCTCCAACTAAACTTCCGTAAAATATGAGTCACATTTTTGTTTGTTGTCTTAGAATTTATAGGCCTTATTGAGTTTTCCTTGTCCAATTCTACATCATTCACTATCAAAAACAGCTATGACATGGATAAAATATTGCTATTCCTATTGTTCAAAAAATACTCTACCTTAAAAGAGTCTCTATAAAATACCACCTGACTCTGAAAAATATGACATTTGGTGTTTGATCACTCACATTAATATTGTTTTATTTTTATATCAAACAGTAAAAAAGCAGTAACACTGAGTTACTGATGACATTTTTATTAGTAAACTGTGGGCTTGAGATGATGCTTCTAGTTTACTGGACTTAGCAGCAAGTTAAAAAGTTAGAGTTTGTTTGAAATATTCAGTGTTGTGTACATGAGAAAGATTTCCTGTTAGCCATACTCTTGTGTTCCCTACAACTCATCAAAAATGGCCACATATGAAATGAGGTAGATATTT
>NW_003855010.1:2093-2331 GCF_000181295.1 Otolemur garnettii | reverse complement strand
GGATTGTTGTGCTCATTCTACATTTGAGGACACTGAAGCACAAAGGGATGAGACTTTGCTAAAGGGATGAGAGCAGCTGAAAGCTGGCAGTGCCAAATTCTGCTCAGGTTCAGTCAGACTGTCACCCCCTGTGGTAATCTGCCACGTTCTGACTTCATCTACACAGCCCCAGTTGGGTGACTGGACACACTGAGAATCTCAGGAAGGGTCAGGAGGGTCTGAAGAACTGTGGTGAAGG
>NW_003855010.1:0-301 GCF_000181295.1 Otolemur garnettii | reverse complement strand
GAGCAAAACAGTATTCTGGGAGCAGACCTTGGAGAAAACTGGGTTTGGAGGTAACATAATCCACCAAATTAAATATAAGTGGAAACTGCAGCAGGCTTTGGACCTAGAATTTGATGGTTTCCAGAGCAACTGCCATAGGGAGGGAAGAGACACATGGAATTGGAATGGTCCCCACCTCTTTCCCTGACTGTGCTCCTCCTCCCCTATCAGGCCAGGCTTGGTGGGAGCAGGAGGTGGCAAAGGGCCCTCAAGCCCCTCCTGCCTCATGGATATTCTCTTTTTCTCCCCTCCTATACAGTCC
>NW_003855009.1:0-2332 GCF_000181295.1 Otolemur garnettii | reverse complement strand
AGAATGTGAGAAAGGCCACACGCGGTAATGCAAACTCTAAGAGAAGGCCTGGGAAGGCTCCCTGGGGGAGATGGAGCCTGTGCTGAGCCTTGAGGGTTGAGTGAGGGCTCAGATAGGGGAGAGGAGACAAGAGGGCATTTCACTGAAGCAAAAAGAAATGCAAACACAAAGATGGGAGGTAGAGGCCTCAGGAAGTCCCCAATCTGACCTATGGGGCACATTCTTTAGGGAGAAGCAGAACACCCACTGGGCCTGAAAACGTGGGGCTCAGTTATTGAAGCCTCGAATGCTACCTTTCGCTAGAGAGAGAGGCACAGGAGATAGTTGCATCCTTTTAACCACAGTCCATCTTTCCTAACAAGGCAAGAGATATTTAGGTTAAATTCAAGGCAAACATAAAATCTCTGAAAAGATCTCAAGACAAGTGGGAAGGAAATTGATGGGACAATGGGCAAAGCTTCTGTGTGTCTTCACTATCCCCCAAACACAGTTAAAATGTGCTGAACTCTGGCCTTTTTTGCATGGACACCATATCCACCATGCACATTTCTACATCAGCATCTATGTTTAAAACAGCTCTCCTGGAGTTTACTAGGAGCTCATCTAGTCAGGTGAAGCCCCTCCTCTAAAAAGCCCTCTCCACTTCTACTACTCCTAATTCATGTCCCATCCTCAATCCTCACAGCGCTCACTTTCCTTTCCTTGAATGATTACTTCCTTGAGCCCTAAGTACTTTCTTAATTATTATTTAGCTTTATGTTTAAGGAATTTAACTTGCCTACTCAAATAGTGTGCAGACTTCTATGGGCAGAATCTTTTGTTGTGTTTATGTAAACCTGCTTCACAAAAAGCATTTACTTGATATAATAATAAGAACTACTATTTGTAGAGTGTTTATCATGCACCAGGAGCTTTGCATTTATTCATTCATTTCACAAATGCATTTATTTCCTGCTATGGACCAAGGAATGTTTCAGGCATTAGAGATACAGTAGTGAACAAAATAGGAATAATAAAATAAAATAAACCTTACTTTCAAATGGCTACCATTTTATTGGGAGAGACACATTATTTTACTGATTTACTTAAGAAAATCAATGAAATAATTATCATGTTAGATAATGATAAGTGCTAAGAAGAAAGTAATAAGCAGAGAAGGAGACAGGAATGGTGGAGAAGTTTGTATCATAGCTAGAGTGGCCAGAGGAACCCTCACTGAGAAGCTGACATTTGGATACATTTTCTGAAGGAAATGAGAGTCAGGGAAAAACTCAAACTGTGGGATAATTACTTGTGCATCAAGAACAGGAACAAAAGTCCCAGGATGGGAGCAGCCCCAGTGTGGTTGTAGACACAGTAAGGAGGCCAGTGTGGCTGAAGTGGAGTGGTTGAGCAGGACATAGGAGGACAGGAGGTCAGAGAGGCAGCTCGGGATCAGGTCAGGTCAGACAGCAGTTCTGAACTGGGGAAATTTTGCACCCCACAGGGATACTTGGCTCTACCTAGAGATGGTTTTGAGTATCACAAATGGAAAGGACCATCTAGGGAGCAGAGGTCAGGGATGCAGCCAAACATCCTACAATGGACAGGACATTTGCCCTCCATCCCCCAACAAAGAAAGATCAGGCCTGAAATGTCAGTAGTGCTGAGGTTAAGAGGCCAAAACTTAAGGTCTTGGGACTAAGTGTCTTTTTTTTTTTTTCTTTTCTTTAATGGAACAAAACTGTTGGAAGACTAAAAAAAAAAAGAAGAAGAAGTGGCATGGTCTGAGTCATTCTATAAACGAGGTACTCTGGCTTCCATGTTAAGAATATACTTTAGGGGCTTGGTGCCCGTAGCACAGTGGTTATGGCACCAGCCACATTCACTGAGGCTGGCAGGTTCAAACCAAGCTCGGGCCAGCTAAAAAAACAATAATAACTGCAACAATAAAAAAACAGATGTGCATTCTGGTGGACACCTATAGTCCCAGCTACTTGGGAGACTGAGGCAAGAGAATCACTTAAGCCTAAGAGTTGGAAGTTGCTGTGAGCTGTGACGCCATAGCACTCTACCAAGGGTGACATAGTGAGACTCTGTCTCAAAAAAATAAATAAATAAACCAATAAATAAACAAAAAGGATATACTGAGTATAAGGGAAGAACCAGAAAATATTTCAACAGCCCAGGTAAGAGATGGTGATGGCTTGGACCATATCAGAGTGATAGTCCTAATGGTGCTAACAACTTCTTAATGTCAGGATATATTTTTGTAGGAACAGCCAACAGAATTTGCTGACAGATTGCATGTGAGTGAGATGAAGAAGAATCAGTACCCCAAGATTTTTGCCTG
>NW_003855008.1:0-2332 GCF_000181295.1 Otolemur garnettii | reverse complement strand
AGAATGTGAGAAAGGCCACACGCGGTAATGCAAACTCTAAGAGAAGGCCTGGGAAGGCTCCCTGGGGGAGATGGAGCCTGTGCTGAGCCTTGAGGGTTGAGTGAGGGCTCAGATAGGGGAGAGGAGACAAGAGGGCATTTCACTGAAGCAAAAAGAAATGCAAACACAAAGATGGGAGGTAGAGGCCTCAGGAAGTCCCCAATCTGACCTATGGGGCACATTCTTTAGGGAGAAGCAGAACACCCACTGGGCCTGAAAACGTGGGGCTCAGTTATTGAAGCCTCGAATGCTACCTTTCGCTAGAGAGAGAGGCACAGGAGATAGTTGCATCCTTTTAACCACAGTCCATCTTTCCTAACAAGGCAAGAGATATTTAGGTTAAATTCAAGGCAAACATAAAATCTCTGAAAAGATCTCAAGACAAGTGGGAAGGAAATTGATGGGACAATGGGCAAAGCTTCTGTGTGTCTTCACTATCCCCCAAACACAGTTAAAATGTGCTGAACTCTGGCCTTTTTTGCATGGACACCATATCCACCATGCACATTTCTACATCAGCATCTATGTTTAAAACAGCTCTCCTGGAGTTTACTAGGAGCTCATCTAGTCAGGTGAAGCCCCTCCTCTAAAAAGCCCTCTCCACTTCTACTACTCCTAATTCATGTCCCATCCTCAATCCTCACAGCGCTCACTTTCCTTTCCTTGAATGATTACTTCCTTGAGCCCTAAGTACTTTCTTAATTATTATTTAGCTTTATGTTTAAGGAATTTAACTTGCCTACTCAAATAGTGTGCAGACTTCTATGGGCAGAATCTTTTGTTGTGTTTATGTAAACCTGCTTCACAAAAAGCATTTACTTGATATAATAATAAGAACTACTATTTGTAGAGTGTTTATCATGCACCAGGAGCTTTGCATTTATTCATTCATTTCACAAATGCATTTATTTCCTGCTATGGACCAAGGAATGTTTCAGGCATTAGAGATACAGTAGTGAACAAAATAGGAATAATAAAATAAAATAAACCTTACTTTCAAATGGCTACCATTTTATTGGGAGAGACACATTATTTTACTGATTTACTTAAGAAAATCAATGAAATAATTATCATGTTAGATAATGATAAGTGCTAAGAAGAAAGTAATAAGCAGAGAAGGAGACAGGAATGGTGGAGAAGTTTGTATCATAGCTAGAGTGGCCAGAGGAACCCTCACTGAGAAGCTGACATTTGGATACATTTTCTGAAGGAAATGAGAGTCAGGGAAAAACTCAAACTGTGGGATAATTACTTGTGCATCAAGAACAGGAACAAAAGTCCCAGGATGGGAGCAGCCCCAGTGTGGTTGTAGACACAGTAAGGAGGCCAGTGTGGCTGAAGTGGAGTGGTTGAGCAGGACATAGGAGGACAGGAGGTCAGAGAGGCAGCTCGGGATCAGGTCAGGTCAGACAGCAGTTCTGAACTGGGGAAATTTTGCACCCCACAGGGATACTTGGCTCTACCTAGAGATGGTTTTGAGTATCACAAATGGAAAGGACCATCTAGGGAGCAGAGGTCAGGGATGCAGCCAAACATCCTACAATGGACAGGACATTTGCCCTCCATCCCCCAACAAAGAAAGATCAGGCCTGAAATGTCAGTAGTGCTGAGGTTAAGAGGCCAAAACTTAAGGTCTTGGGACTAAGTGTCTTTTTTTTTTTTTCTTTTCTTTAATGGAACAAAACTGTTGGAAGACTAAAAAAAAAAAGAAGAAGAAGTGGCATGGTCTGAGTCATTCTATAAACGAGGTACTCTGGCTTCCATGTTAAGAATATACTTTAGGGGCTTGGTGCCCGTAGCACAGTGGTTATGGCACCAGCCACATTCACTGAGGCTGGCAGGTTCAAACCAAGCTCGGGCCAGCTAAAAAAACAATAATAACTGCAACAATAAAAAAACAGATGTGCATTCTGGTGGACACCTATAGTCCCAGCTACTTGGGAGACTGAGGCAAGAGAATCACTTAAGCCTAAGAGTTGGAAGTTGCTGTGAGCTGTGACGCCATAGCACTCTACCAAGGGTGACATAGTGAGACTCTGTCTCAAAAAAATAAATAAATAAACCAATAAATAAACAAAAAGGATATACTGAGTATAAGGGAAGAACCAGAAAATATTTCAACAGCCCAGGTAAGAGATGGTGATGGCTTGGACCATATCAGAGTGATAGTCCTAATGGTGCTAACAACTTCTTAATGTCAGGATATATTTTTGTAGGAACAGCCAACAGAATTTGCTGACAGATTGCATGTGAGTGAGATGAAGAAGAATCAGTACCCCAAGATTTTTGCCTG
>NW_003855007.1:0-2332 GCF_000181295.1 Otolemur garnettii | reverse complement strand
TATTAGCAGGGATAGTCTTCTGCATAGCCCATTGCCAGGTCTTACAGAGAGAGAATCGCAGGGCTTTGGCTTCTTCCCACCCAGAGCACAGCCGTAGGCCTGCACTGTGCACAGGTGCTGGCATTAGAGAGATAGGTAAATTAACAACTGCTGCCACAAAAACAAAACTAGGGACGTAGTCATACTCTTCGGAGCAGGTTTCCATGCCTAAATCAGCAGCTAGACAAAGAATAGCACACAAATCTTTCTGGACATGCCAAGTCACGGCTAAGTTTTCTAGAACCTCTTGAGTCAAGAATTTACATATGAGGAAACAGAAGCAAATGCAGACCAATAGAGAGATGGGCATTTCTGTGTGTGATTGTGCTAGGGAGAGTGATTTCAATGTAGAAGGAAAGATGAGAGACGGCGGGGGGTGGGGGGGAGAGGGAAGGGCATAGAATTTTTTAATTAACCCATCTGAGTTTCAATTTCTTTACCTTTAAAATGGAGATAGGTACAGTACTTAGGGCATTGGCCAAGTAAAAATTACATGAGATAGTCAGTGTAAAATCTTATACCTGTGACCTGATATTGCTCACCAATACATGGTCATTCTGAAAGCTTTCTGGAGGAGCTGGGTTTTAGTGGCTCCAGGGATGGTAGGACAAGCTCTTTTCCTGCTATGGGATGGTAGTGCTTTGACTCGTGACCATTTATGCAGACCTTTGTTAGTACTTGTTTTGGGCCTGGATGTATTTTTTTCTCATCTGACTCCTTTCTGACTCCACAGATACTGTCAGGAGGTATAGACCCTGATGCACAGACGTCCCTAATCAGCAGGTGGATACAGCCTAGGCCCCACGGGCAGAAGGAGTGTGGAAGCTTGAGTGACCAATGCAGGCTAGCTAGTTAGTGCTGAAGCAATCTGACTTGGAAATCTGGTTAGCCTGGTCTTCCTATCTATTCCTTCTGCCCCTTACAGACTCCTGGATTTCATCAGTGTCTTGTCTTATGATTTCCATGGAAGCTGGGAAGACTACACAGGACATCATAGTCCCCTGTTCTCTCTGCCTGAAGACACCAAATCATCAGTAAGTAAAGTAAAGCTCTTAGGCAGCTCAGACATCTGCCCTTGAGCATAGGCTATTGGCTCTATAACAAAGAGGGGTCTGTATTTTTCCTACCTGCAGGAGTATGCTATGAATTACTGGAGAAAGCTTGGAGCCCCCCCAGAGAAGCTCATCATGGGGTTTCCCACCTATGGACGTAGCTTTCACCTCCTCTCAGCCTCTGAGAATGGGTTGCAGGCTGAAGCGATGGGACCAGCATCTCCAGGGGAGTACACCAAGCAAGCTGGCTTCTTAGCTTATTATGAGGTGATGATAATAGGGGTCTGTGTCTAGCAATTATGGTTCCCCACCACCTATACTAGTTCAAAGGCCCAGCGAAGGGGCAAATTCAAGGGTGAGAGTATTAGAGACACAGGCAAAGAGGTAGTTTATTGGGGAAATAGAAATCTACTATTTTGGATGTTTTGTTTTTATTTGGATGGATATTATCTGAGTTGTTTGTAAGGGATTGAGGGTCTTGGTGGAATGTGAATGGAAGGATTTCTTTGCACCCCTTAAAAGGATCTTGAATGTTATACATATAAATCCTGACTAGCTATAAGGCCTAAATAAAAATTATTAAGAATTGCAACATATATAATTTCAAACATATACAATAGAAAAAGAATCGTATAACCTCCATGCTCCTATCCTCACCATTCACCAAGCCTCAATCATTAATAATTCTTGGCCATTCAATGTAGAAGCTTCTGCAAAACTAAATAGGATGTGAAAGAATTGAAAACATATGATGATTCTGAAATGTTTAGTTATCATCAGTACATTCTGTTTGCAAAAGTAAGGAAATATATACTAAATTAAAAGCTTTCCATGTAAATGTTTGACACAAAGCCAAAAAGATGTGTAACATTGAAAAACCTCCCAAAACGAAAAAGGAATTCATGGCCAGTTTTGTTTCATCTCTGTTCTCTGACTCCCTCCCTCCCCACTGCAAGGTTATCTGGAAGCAAGTCCAAGACATTCTCTTCTATATGTTCTTTCACTCTATCCCAATTTCTCTTCATCAAAGCTTACTGTTGAGTGGAGGAAAGAGACATGTACCCAGGGGAATATAACACATAGGAGGGCACAGTAAGAGGTACACGAGTGTGTGGCTGTAGGGATCTGGACAGGTCAATTTGAGCAGAGTTGAAGCACAGAGAAATTCAGATGGGCAGGAGTGATGAGAAGGGAAGGACTTCCTGGGGAGAGCACAGCAGGTACAAGGCACGTGTGTGTTG
>NW_003855006.1:1396-2334 GCF_000181295.1 Otolemur garnettii | reverse complement strand
GGAAAAAGAATCCCTCCCAAATAATCACCCCAATAAGTGCTCAGTAAAGCCAAATAACACCAAAAAGTACATGTTTTTTAAAATGTTGTATTTCAATTGTGTGTGTTGGAGGAAAGGAAAGATTTCAAATCAAATTTAAGCAAAACAATAAATTAATTTTATATTCCAACGGGGAAAAACCATCTGGTCTTGTATCTGGAAACTGGGGCAAAGACAAGTTTCTCATTGAACATTTTGTAAAGGTGCCAAGGCCAAGAAGGTGGGGAGGGAGTAGGACAGGGGAACCGGTTTCTTTTTTAATCAACTTTTAAATGTTGTAACATGTCCAACATGTTACATCTCCCTAAATTTTATTTTGGAGAAAAAAAACATTTAACCTCCAGTCTTCCTTAAGACAGGTCATGATTCCCGACCTTGCCTAAGGTCAGAGATGGTAAAAATGATACGACTATTTCCCTGGACGGAGCTTTTGGTCTCCCATGCAGATACTTGTCAAGTGTCAGAGATTTTTCCTGGTCTAAACTGCCTTCCCTGCTACCCCAGCTACTCTCACGCAGCAATCTACCCAACCTTCACGTTCAATTCAAAGTCATCAGCCTCTCCAAAAGCGTCCTCTGCCCTCAGTTAGAAGAGAGCTTCACTTCCCTGGAACTGGAGTCCTTCCAGCCTTGAGTTAGAGCAGTGGTCCTCAACCACAGGAGGTGATTTTGTCCTTCTGGAGGCTTGTAGGGAGGTACAAACCTCTGGTGGGTTGAAGAAAGGGATTCTGCTTAACATTGCACAAGGCCCTGAGCAGCCCTTGCCAGCCAGGACTAAGTGGTTCCAAACACTGGCAGCACGAGGACAGAAAAACTCTGCCTGAGAGGGACTCATGTGCTTGCCTGGTCGCAACAGTTGACACAACTGCCCCTCCCACTCCCCCAACTTATTTCTTCCTC
>NW_003855006.1:0-673 GCF_000181295.1 Otolemur garnettii | reverse complement strand
CTGGCCCTGTCACTCCTTCAGGTCCTGGCTGGTGACAAGTGTAGCCCACGCACTCATCCTCCCCATCCACTCATCAGTTCTCATAGTTTCCTCATAGTGCCTCACCTCCCTCCCCCCACGCTAGTTATTTTTCTTATCTGATCTGTTAATGGATTCTCCCAGTGGGCTGCAAGCTCTCTAAAGGCGGGGACTTTTTACTCCCAGTCTCCACAGCACAGCAGATGAATGCGGTCCACCATAGTAATGCCCGACATGATGGACGACCGAGATTCCCTGGGAACAAGAGGGGCCCTGGGTCAGCCACACAGCCCAGCTGGGGCTCCTCCCGTGCCTCCCCGCCTGACTCTCATCACCCACCCAGACCAGGTACTGCATAAGCAGACGTTGTACACATGTCATTTCATTTAGTTTGTTAGGAACGCAATCAATTTTTAATCGAATGGTCAATCGTAATGCTTAAAATATCAAAAGTATCTTGACCGCAGTGAAGGCTTCGTCCTGTTCTCCACACTGGTTTGTCAATTAATTTACCAGCAGGCTGGCAGAGGCTGCGCCTGACTCAGCGGCGGAGTTTCTGCGCCACCTTGTGGCCATCCTCGGAACTGCACGTTCTGAAAGCCGCCGTCTTCCGGGTCCCAGAAGGCTTCTCTTTTTTTTTTTTTTTTTTTTTTTT
>NW_003855005.1:0-2334 GCF_000181295.1 Otolemur garnettii | reverse complement strand
TGGGGAAATGGTGCCCTGGCCAAGATGAGCTGCTGTGCGTCTCAAGGCTGAGCTGACACAGTAACCACAGTTGCAAGGAAATGGAGCAGTGGCTGAGCTGGGACACCCTTCTCTCCAGGCCAAACACTTCTAGCACTCTGGATCTTATATCTGGATTACCCTCAGACCTGAGCTGCTGAGATAATCCTCTCCCTGGGGAGTGGAGTCATTGCTGTGTCATTCCTTGTCTGCCCCCTCCAGGGCCCAAAAGGCAGCCGTGCTCCACTCTTCTGGGACACTTCCTGCCATTGCACCTGGCCTTACAGTCTGGGACATACAACCATTCTGGGGTCTAGTGTCACTGCTACACAGGGCCTCCATCCCTGGAACCCAAGATGACCTTGAGCTCTCCTGGCTCAGGGTCTTGAATTGCAGCCAAACTCTGCCCCCCAGAACCAACCCTCCAGAGCACCCCTCTTCCCTGGAGTCAGGCTATGACTAGCCCTCCAGAAGTAGAATCACAGCTACCACCTGGCCTCCTGAGCCCAAACTGCTAGGAGGTGCCTCAGAATCACAGACCCTGGCTCTGTGAGAAACCTATATCTAATCCTGTGACAGAAACCGAACCAACACCCCAAAACCCAGGTGCAGCAATAGGGTTGCAAGATACCGAGGCTGGGTCCCCAACCCACAACCTCTCCGAGCACCTGCACTTGGTACCCAACATCACTGCGGCTGCTTGTAGGTCATGTCAGACCTGACATTGAGAGGGAACCCTTCCCCTTACTCTCTTCCCTTTCTCTAATATATAATAAACTTATACTTTTATATTCTAAAAAAAAAAATGTACCTCAACAAGATAAATGCCATATCTGACAAAATCACAGCCAACGTCATATCCGAAAGAAAGTCAAAAGCTTTCCTTCTAAGATCTGGAACAAGATAAGGATGCCTAATACAATTTCACCACTTTTAATCAGCATAGTACTGGAAGTCCTAGCCAGAGCAATTAGGCAAGAGAAAGAAATAAAAAAAGGCACACAAATTGGGAAAAAGGAAGTCAAATTGTCCCTGTTTATCAATTCCATTTATGATAGCTAAAAAATATAAGATATCTAGGAGTAAGTTTTTAAAACCATGTGAAAGATCTCTACTAGGAAAACTATAAAATACTGATAAAAGGCATTGAAGAGGACACAGATACATGGAGAGAACTCTGTGTTTATGGATTTGAAACATTGTGAAAAATATCCATGCTATAGATTCAATGCAATCCCTATCAAATATCAATGACATTATTCACAAAAATAGAAGGAAAAAAATCCCCAAATTCATGCAAAACCACAAAAGACCTCAATTAGCCAAAGAGATCCTGAGCAAAAAGAACAAAGCTGGAGGCATCACATTAGTAAACTTCAACATTTACTTCAAAGTGACAGCAACTAAAAAAAACAGCATGGTTCCAGCACAAAAACAGACACATGGGCCAGTGAAGCAGAATAGAGAACCATAAAATAAATCTGTGTATTTAAAGCCAACTGATTGTTTGATAGAGGCATCAAGCACATTCGCTGGAAAGGGACAGTCCCAAATGCAGTGGGAACAGTGGATAGCCAGAGGCAAGTGAATGAAACTAGATCCCTACCTCTCACTAGATGCAAAAATCCACTCAAAATGGATTAAAGATTTCAATGTAAAATCTGAAACTATGAAACCATTAGAAGAAAACAGGGGAAACATTTCAGGTCATTGGTCTAGGCAAAGATTTTAAGGAGACTTCAAAAACACAGGCCAAACAAAAGACAAGTAGATAAATATAATTACATCAAATTACAAAGTTTAGCCACAGCAAAGGAAACAGTCAACAGAGTGAAAAGACAACCTGCAGAATGGAGAAAATATTTCAAACTATTCAACCCACAAGGGATTAATACAGAACATGTAAGGAACTCAACTCAATACCAACAACAATAACAAAAAAGATTGAAAAATAGGCAAATGAGCTAAACAGACGTTTGTCAAAAGAAGACATGCAAGTGGCCAACAGGTATATGAAAAATGCTCTGCGTCACTTGTGGGAGGTAGAGAGGGTAACTTCTCAGTGGTGTGCCCCGCCCCAGTCCTGAGGTGTCCAGGGCAAAGCGCAGACGGGCAATGGGGGGTGGGGTTGTCAAAACCAAGATGAACAGCCGGGAGGCACCGGACAGGCAGGAGAAGACCTGTGCGTTGGAGAGTCAACAGGTGGGAATTGTTAAACTCTTTGAACTTTTGATTTGTAGTTAGATCAGGAAACCTGGCTTACATCCCTTGTGGGGATAGAACTAGTTTCTCCCTCCCCCTTTCTAAACACGCCAG
>NW_003855004.1:0-2335 GCF_000181295.1 Otolemur garnettii | reverse complement strand
GAACTGTCTCAAGGAATTGGAAAAGGACAAGCAATCCAATCCCAAATCCAGCAGAAGAAAAGAAGTCACCAAATTCTTATAGGGTATTATAAACTGAATCATTAGTTGGTTTGGATTAGTATATTTCTGTTTTGTGCCTCTGATTTATCTCTGATTTTCAACTGGCTCTACTCGCTGATATTACATAAATGTATGTGGCCGCCACATAATGATATCAAGGGACTACTTATTGCTAACAATAAAATTGAGACATGTAGCCATTAGTACTTTACTCTTACTTTTTATAGAAATTGTTAGAAGACGAATTAGCTAAAGTGCAGTGAATTTCAAATTAATATTCAGGGGCACTAACAAATGTTTACTAATAACATACTGAAGAATCAGCTTTATAAAGTACTTTGAGTACTCAAACAAGTTCGAAGTAAAGTGCTATATAGACCATATTTGCTTATTTATTTCCCATATATTGTAAATAAAATCTATTGTGAAGTACTGTAGAGAGTACATGTAACATAGAGCAATGTCAAAAATGAGGTAACTGATAAACAGAGGTAAAATAATTGGTCCAGGTTTGTATAGTTAATGAGTAAAAGATATACACAGTCTAGCATCAGTATTATTTTAAAATATACTATATTGCTCCTGCCATATATTTTATTACATAAGACTTGTTATTTTCTCAACATTTAAATCCTTCTCTTCACAATATCTAAATTTTTATTGTATTCTGATTACATATCTTCAGAAATTTAGTAGAATATAATTTAGCATAACATACAGTTTAGTCTTAACATAGCCTAAAAAAAAAAAAATTCCCTTAGCAACCATTATATGTTCAGATATAGAAGAAGCATGACCCAAATTAGGAAAATAAGAAAAAAGGAGATATTTTGCAGAAACTTATGGAGAGAAACCCCCACATTTTGTAAGTGTTTCCACACACACAATTATATAGTTTCTTTTAGTAAAATTGCTGGACTTAGGAACTGAACTATGTGTACAGGATATCCAGATAAATTTGAATTTCAGATGAACAGTATAATAATTTTGCATAGGCTATTCTTACACAAAAAGCCTATTTGCTTTTTATTAGAAATTCAAATTTAACTGGATGTCTTCTGTTGCATCTGCCAATCTTACCTTTATTTAATGACACCATACTGCAGATCTGAAGGCGTTTGGCCGAAATGTTGTAGTCATAGTGGGAAGTCAGTCTTCACATGAAATGAAGATAGTTAAAGATGGAAAGAAAGCACACATGCTGTGTTAGCTGCTGAAACAAAACAGCCTCTGAGTCTTCATCGCCTCTTATTTTCCAGTGAAATAGCCAATATATGTATTAGCCAGGTTAAGTTGAACGTTATGCTATCATAATGTAGTACGCCTACTCTGATACTCTCTAAAGAGTTACCACGAAATATTATTATTTCAATACACTTTCATGTTAGGCCAGTCATGGTGACTCATTCTTAGCGCCCAGGGAGGCAGAGGCAGATGGATAGTCTGAGCTCAGGAGTTTGAGACCAGCCTAAGCAAGACTGAGACCCTCTGTCTCTACTAAAAATAGAAAGAAAAAAAAAAAAAAAAGAAAACCCAGACTGGCCAAGCATTATGTAGTTCCAGCTATGTCTCCAGCTCAATGGAGCCCAGGAGTTTGAAATTGCTGTAAGCTCTGACCCCCTGCTACTCTACCCAGGGAAACAGAGACTCTGTTTCAAAAAAAGAAAGAAATGTTGTTTATGTTTTCCTGAATATGCCACTGAGGCTTAAATGTTACACACGCCACACAGAACGAGAAGTGACTTGGAATATTTCAGACTTGTTATGTCCCATATGGGATGTCTTTGCTATTTTCGAAGCTAAAATCTTAAAGTCCAAGTCAGAAGAATCAAGGGCTAAGAAAAAATACGATGTATCTATTTTATATCCTGTAATGGAGACTTCATAAATCCTCATGAAGGCCAGCAATACTCAGACATGTGTTGATGTTAGTCAGAATGTTGCCGGAATTTCTTCTTCAGTAGGTCCTTGGTCTCCAGGATTCAAAGAATGAATTAACTGATCACAGATCCGTGGTAAGAGAGGATTTATTTAACAGAAAAGAATACAAAGAAAAAATACCAGACCTCCTGGCAGAAGGAAAAACCCAAGTCGGAAAAATTCTCTCTGCCTAGGTTCTTTGTCTAGGGGTATTTAGGGTCCTGTGGGTCCTTTGCACTTACATCTGGCCAGGACTTGGTAACAAAAGAAACGATAGGACCCTCAGCTGGGGGGAAGGTGAATGAGTGCTTTAATGAATGGATAGGGTCCCTCCTACTGGGGGAAGGTGAATGAG
>NW_003855003.1:1346-2338 GCF_000181295.1 Otolemur garnettii | reverse complement strand
AAAAAAAAAAAAAATAGCTACAAGAAATAATGTTGAGAGTAAAATAATCAAAATTAAAATGAAAAGATATTTTTAAAATAATCCTGTGACAAATCTCTACTCACAGAAATCTAGGCATGTGTTTCTGATCACAGGTGAGATTTGCCTGGCCAGGCCCTTCATACACCAGGCGGGGGGGTTTTACCCTGCTCCTCTGTCATGGTGGGTGTTGCCCATAGTCAAGGCACAAGTGAGAAGGAGGGGAAACCTCTTTTCTTTCTTTTTCAGACCTTTTGCAGAAATCTGCAATGATGCCAAGGTACCAGGTGAGTCAGAGGCTGAAGAAGCCACCCTTCTATCTCATGGGGACCAGAGTGTTACCTTCAATACAGCAAAAACAGACATGGTCCAGGTGGGCATGCAAAAAGTGGCCAACCACCTTGAGAAAAGTCCACCCCACACACATCCCCAGGGAGCCTAAGGTCACCATTATCAGTGCCAAGTGTCCCCATCCAGTCTCTAGAAGCCTGCACAACATGGTGTGTCAGTTTACCTCGAGGACAAAGGGCAGACTGGACCTCGGGGAGGGTCCTGGAGGCTGAGTGGGGAAGGAGTGGCAGGTGACAAGTGAGGGTGAAGCAGGGAGGTATTGCCCAAGACTGGCTGGCCCCATCCCTTCTGCCTGTGTTTGCAGGGCACACAGACCCTCTCAGCAGGCACCTGGGGGGTTAGCTGGCACAGTGGTTCTGATGGAGCAGGTATGTGATAGGACTTGTGAGACATAGCCTTGGGTGATTATGATGTGCACCTGATTGAGAAATACTGCTCTACAGGCAGCGCCTGTGGCTCAAAAAGTAGGGCGCTGGCCCCATATGCCAGAGGTGGTGGGTTCAAACCCAGCCCTGGCCAAAAACTCCAAAAAAAAAAAAAAAAGAAAAGATTGAAAAAAGAAAAGAAATATTGCTCTAGTCCTAGAACAGGGAAACTGAGGCCCAGAAGGGGAAGGGACTTGC
>NW_003855003.1:0-524 GCF_000181295.1 Otolemur garnettii | reverse complement strand
AGCCTGCCGTGATTCTATGATGTCACTAAGACCTTTCTGGCTGGCTGGTTTCCCCTCAGTAACCCATACACTCCAGCACACAGTTGTAAATCTTTGTTAAAATCCTTACATGTTCACATCAATTTAATTCAGCAGGAACAAGACACTTGCCATGCCCTGCTCTATGCTGGGCTTGGTACCAGACTCTGTATGTATGTATATCTCCTTTGAGTCTTATGGCATACTTTTTCTCCCTTTGTTCAGAGTGGTTAATAAATTTTCCCAGGGCCACACAGCTAGTAATTGGACACAGTGGAATTTGAACTTAGCATTTCTGATTCTAAACTAGAATTCTAGGGCCAGGCGCAGTGGCTAACGCCTATAATCCCAGAACTCTGGGAGGCCCAGACCAGTGGATTGCTTGAGCTAAGGAATTTGAGACCAGACTGAGCAAGAGCAAGACTCCGTCTCTAAAAAATAGCCGGGCATTGTGGCAGGTGCCTGTGGTCCCAGCTACTCGGGAGGCTGAGGCAAGAGAATCACTT
>NW_003855002.1:1399-2338 GCF_000181295.1 Otolemur garnettii | reverse complement strand
TCTCTGTGCTTGTTTCTTCCTTCACAAAATGGAGATTAGTTTAATTTTCCTCACAAGGTGTTGAGAGGAGTAAGTGGGCCAGTTCTTAGTGGAAGCTCAGCCCAGAGTGCACGGGCCCATCATGTCTCTTCTGTAGGTGGGAAAGGGTGACAAGGAAGCCCTGATGGGCAGGGTAAGGGTTAAGGCTGGGAGTGTGGAGCTAGGAATAAGATCATTCATTCATTCATTCATTCCACACACCAGTCTCATTTAATCTGTTCAGTAATCCTGCAAGGCAGGAGCTGTTAGCATCCACAATTATAAAGTTACAACGAAGGCACAGAGAAAAAAGCCATCTGCCCAAGGTCACACAGCTAGCACATGAAAGAGCCAAGACTCAGCCTTATGTTTTTAAGCCCAGCACCTTCGATCCTATTTTCTATTTTACCCAATGAAATAGGTTCTTCTATTTAATAATGATGATGATAATAATAATAAAAATAGCAGTTACATTGCATTGAGCACTTTAAGCATATTTTCTTTTTTTTGTAGAAACAAAGTCTCACTTTATTGCCCTTGGTAGAGTGCTATGGTGTCACACAGCTCATAGCAACCTCCAACTCCTGGGATTAGGCGATTCTCTTGCCTCAGCCTCTGGAGTAGCTGAGACTACAGGCACTTGCCACAACGCTATTTTTTTGTTGCAGTTTGGCCAGGGCCGGGTTCGAACCTGCCACTCTCGGTATATGAGGCCAGTGCCCTACCTACTGAGACACAGGCGTCACCTCAGAAGCATATTTTCTTTTCTTTTCTTTTTGTTCTTTCTTTTTTTAGAGAGAGAGTCTCCTCTGTTACCCAAACTAAAGTGCAGTGGCAGCACCATAACTCGCTGCAACTTCCAGCTCCTGGGCTCAAGCAATCCTTCTTCCCGCCTTAGCCTTTAGAGTAGCTGAACTACAG
>NW_003855002.1:0-268 GCF_000181295.1 Otolemur garnettii | reverse complement strand
GTGGTCATCCTGGTTCCACATCCTCCATTCCCGACACTGAAGGGAGGCTGCTGTGGGAGCTGGGACTTTCCTGAGCAGCAGAAGATTCTGGGAAATTAGAGACAGCTGTAGGGCGGGGCTGACTCCTGGCCTCCCTTCCCTTCCCTCCCTCTGGTCCCTGCTGTCTCCCCAGGCACCCCTCTCATCCCTCAACCCAAGGAGGCCCTGTTCAAACATCTCCTCCTCCTTTAGACCATGGCCCCCACTTCAGATCCTCTCCACATCTCCT
>NW_003855001.1:0-2343 GCF_000181295.1 Otolemur garnettii | reverse complement strand
TCAATATGAAAGAAGAGGAGTATTCCAGGTAGGAACTGCTGGGAGGTAAACAGATAAAGTATCAATTTGCTCTACTTTGACTAATGATGATGTCTGTCAGAATTCACCTCGCTTTCTCTGTTAGATGTGAAGTTTATCCTCCTCATCATTCAATAAATATCTGTTCGGGATATAATTCACACCGACTGCCTGAGCCCTGAGGTACAAAAAATAAAATATAAAATGTAGTCTCTATCTCCAAGAGGCTTAAAATCTATGAGTAAGAAAAGAAAAGAGATTTTAAAAGTTTAAAAATATAAGAAAAACATGCCCAAGGGAGGAAAGAAAGAAGAAAAAGAAGTCACAAGCAGGATGGTATGGGATCAAAACTGACCACCAGCTTCCTTTCTCAGTCTATATCAATAACATGTAATTTGTAATTCACTAAGGGGTATCCATGTGTTTAAATATAAAAATGAAACAATTCTATTAGCAAGTGCATGCTTCAAAACATGGCAATAAACTGGGGAGGAAGAAATTCTGAGTATCATTTTTAAACTAAAGGACACTATCAAACTTTACTTCTTGATGCTTTTTGGAGGGTATTTGAATCATTTATTTTTAGTTTATTACAGTTAATTGTTGACTGTTTTGAGTTTAATTCCCTGGCTCATCCTTTAATATTTAAATATCTAGCAGGCGTCTTATTTACTGGAAGGATTCTAATCCACACCAACATGAAACTATGTGTGTTGACATTTTGAAATGATTTATTGCTAAGATGCTACCAAGGACTTTTAAAAATCAAATCCTGCAAAGAGCAGCTTGAAGTGGGTGAACAAAAATAATTTACATTACTCAAAAAGACATTTTTCATTTAATACCTAGGGTAAACTAATTGAAAATCTAAAATTATACTGCTGTCCTGTAGCGTATGAAAAAGGATTATAACATGAAAAAAAAATCTTAAATGTGAATATGCCATGTACCTTTCTGACTCGCACCTCCACTGTCATCCCTCCCTATCAGGTGGTATTTAGGTCTCGGTTAATGGATTAGGTCCCATTGATCTCTGTTGGAAAATGTGACTCACTCTTGCTGATCACCGTCTGCTATTGCCCAAGCCTCCTTCCATTGAAGTCTGTCCCAAATAATCATCTGTATAAACAATGATCTGTGGTTTTAAACTTGAAGCATATTTTCTAACCAGCTGAACTAACTATTTTTTTTAACTTTTACTTACGAGCAGTGCTACATGCTGTGAATTTTTTTTCACGTGCAAAAAATAAAATTTTGTTTTAAATGGAATATAGTAATGGTTTATTTGATCAGATGCTGGGAATTCATCACAGCGACACCAACGTATGTCTGAGATTCACCATACCTTCAAAAACCTACCTTAATGGGATCTATTTAACATGGTTTAGATAGAAGGTTCAATTACAATAAAATCAATCTAACAAAACCCTTTTTTTTTCTTTTTCTTGAGACAGAGTCTCGAACTGTCGCTTTGAGTAGAGTGCCGTGGTGTCACAGTCACAGCAACCTCAAACTCACGGGCCTAAGCGATTCTCTTGCCTCAGCCTCCCAAGATCTAACAAAGCTTTATTAAATGTTAGGAGATGAGAATATGCAACCCTATAATATGCCTTTCAAGCATAAAATTCTATTGAGCTGCTCAATTTGAGAAACTGTAGATATAGGAGAAGTTAGGAAAACAGAGAGGTTCTCATTTTATAAGAGAAATTTACAATTGTGAAGGAAATCTCCTTTTGTAAGGGTGTCTCCTTCTCCTCACAGGAAGAGAGAGACAACTAACTCAGGAGAGACTCATTCCTGGAGAGGGCATTGATGTAAATCGTTTTAACAAACTTCACTCTTGTTTACTGTCCTTTTGTAACTAGATCCCCATTGAAAAAATTGCAATAACCCCTATATAATCTTCTCTGTTAACTAACTACTTGACCTTTTGAGTTGTTTCTCAGAAATGGTAGATTTTCTGCAAGACAAGGAAGTTAAGATTCTGAAGGCCTCAGAGCAGATCTCCTGAGGCCGAGATTCACCATTCCCCACAACCTGTCCCCAGTACACAGAGCCCCTTGTTAGTTTCACCACTACCCACATCCAGACTCATAGCCCTTTCTTTGAAAGGCTATGATCTCTTATCAGTTGGGGAAACATTTAAATTAACTTCTCTGGTTCTTCCAACAAGATATCTGCTGTATTAAAATTTATTTCTTCCTTGGCAACCCTCATTGTCTTAATAACTGGATCTTTGAGTAATAAACTTGACCTAGACTGAAACCCTCTTGTGGCTGCAACAACACTTTTCCTGGGCATTTCCCCATAACCAGCCTCCTCCCA
>NW_003855000.1:0-2344 GCF_000181295.1 Otolemur garnettii | reverse complement strand
TTCTTTGGCTAGAGTCCTGTTTCCTCCAGCCTCAAAGCCAGCAGCGGCATCACTCAGATTTCTACTGTAATCATCACTTCCTTTCTCTGGTTCTCTGACTGTCCTGCAGTCCTACCTTGCTGTGATGGGGATCCTGCTAATTACACTGGGTCCACCTGGGTAATTCAGGACCATCTTCCTGTCTCAAGATCCTTCATTTCATATGTTAATTCAATAAATCCTTTTTGCCACAGGTTTCAAGGATTAGGACCTTCTGACTACCGTGCTGAAAAGTTACTTGATGAATTCACTCCTGTTTGCGCACCTTCGTCGTCTACATCACGTTTTCTTCAATTTCTTAGTGTTTTTGTCGGTGGGTTTCTGGTGCGGTTTCTGTATGTGCTTTAATGATGCGTAGGACCGTGATTCATTCAGTTCTCTGCTTCTCCATTTTATCATTCATTCATGAACTAGATATTTACTGCCGATACGGGGCATCACTCTGGATAAAATGAAATGAATCAGTGATGAGTCACATCAGAGTTGGTAGAGGCAGACTAGTTCTTCCTTTTAAATAACTGCAAATTCGTTTCAAGATACGGAATCTAGGCTGACAAACCAGGACTGCCCTTCAGTAACTTTGATTTGTGAAGTTGCCCCGGTTACCGTGATAAAGGGAAGACACCCTCCTCGGTGCTAAAACTTGAAGAGAAGAGATGATCAGTGTATCACAAACACGGGAAAAAACCCCTTAGTTACCATCTGTAGAATGTTACGTTTTAGGGCCCCCATTCATTTAAAATTTATTTTCAGAAAACTGAGTCTTTTGTGGGCAAGTCAAATGAGATAAGCGAAGCTGAGGTCTCCTCCAGACCTTCTAACATCAGTGATTTTCAGTAAACAAGAAAGCCATGCTCTACGCAGAAAAGGAAGAAGTGTATTTTCTCAAGTTGAGGAAAACATTTACAACATCTCACATGAATTCCATATTTGTATGTTTTCTTTTATAGAGATGGTCTTTAATACGCTTTGATATGCCATACTGTTTTCTGAAGGACCTAATGCATTCTGCAGTGATCGATGCCTGTTGAATTTCATAACAAGAAATGTATGAGGAACGTTGACTCTGAAGGGTGACCGTTCAGTGGTTCTGCAGTAATTCTTTGAGTTTCAATCAACTCCGAACTGATTGAAGCGCCTTCTCTGATGAAACCGCGAAGCTCTGCACTTTCTGTTCTTTCAAGCGTGCAGCTTTGTCTTCCAGGAACTCCACTAAAAGCTTCCAGTTCAATGGATGAACTTCTCCTTTTTCTTCACTGAGAAGAGGTCAAATTCTATTCCCCCCTCCAATCACCTCTCACCGCTTACAAGAGCTGTGATGCAGGCTGAGTTATTGAAAATCCTATTTTACCTTGAGATGCTGCAGTTAGTACTTTCAAGGCTTCTAATCAGAGTTGGCATTTTCCTGTCCCTGCTGATTCTTTTACTGGCGAAATCATTTCTCCTGTATTTTTAGGTGGTTAAAGCAGCCTCAGAAAGGCCCTCCCTCTGAGTCTTCAGGCAAATTTACATATTATTGTCTGAACATCGTAAAATGAACTGATTTGGGGATTGTTCCTATTTGGTGCAAGGGCAAAACTGTGAAATACCTCACTATTAAGAAGTGTGGGAGGAGGTCGTCAGAGGTGCATTCCCAGCATCTAGTTGATTTAGAGAAAAAAAGTCATTTTGATAATATTTTTAAATGGTGTCCACATGATAGGTTTTAGAAATAGTTAATATGAAATTGTTCTCAAGTTTTTAAAGTGCTTCAAGTTTGGAAAGTTATTTTTTTGGTTATTATGTATATCAAAAACATGTAAATGTGCATGTATATGCATGCATGCAATATGTATGTGTGAGTTTGTAAATAAGGGCAACAGCTGAAAATTATTTGCATTTCAAAATAGTTTCATTTAGAGATAGGCCAGGAAGAATATAAGATACTGAGTGAGATAATGTTTATAATTCCACTATTTGAACACTTTGAACAAATTTATTTTCTTTCTTTTTTTTTAGACAGAGTCTCAAGCTGTTGCCCTGGATAGGGTGCCATGGTATCACAGCTCACAGCAACCTCAAACTCTTGGGTTTAAGTGATTCTCTTGCCTCAGCCTCCCAGTAGGCCTCCTCAGACCATAGGCACCTGCCACAATGCCCAACTATTTTTTTATTTCAGTTGTCATTGTTGGTGAGCTGGTCCAGGTTGGGCTGGAACCTGCCAGACTTGGTGCATGTGGCTGGCGCCATAACCACTGTGCTACAGGCACCAAGCCTTTGTTTTCTTTTTTGTAACATAGGCAATTGTGATATCTATAATATTGGT
>NW_003854999.1:0-2344 GCF_000181295.1 Otolemur garnettii | reverse complement strand
TTAAAATAATAGCTAGGAATAGATGTATCACGTTACATATTATATATTCATGCTCATTAGTGTCTATGTATCATTACACATGTATCTATCCAGTTCTATATATCTAGTTAAACAAATGATTTAGAAACAGAGAGAGTTGAATAGAGGAAAGTAAGTATAGACCACTTCAGAAGCTTGGAAGCTGTGGGTAATTTCTGGAGGGCTGGAGGAGTGAGAGGAGCAGACTGCTTTGGGAATCTTCCCTGTCCCTGCTTTTTAATTGTGAGTGAGAAACATGGAGCCCCTAGAGACTCGGGCCGAACAATGCAAGATTTTATTTTAGCATCACTCCTAATGTTAATGGAGGAAGAACACCATCACTCATGTTAATTGAGCACCTGTTATCTTCAGATTTTCCTATACTTTGCCCAGATTTTTCCAATTCTGACATAATCCTTATGTAATTTTTCAGAAACAAAACTAAGGCTTAAAAAAGGATCTGAGTCAACGACGTAAAGCCACGTTGCTAACAAGTGGGTGAGGAGTCAGGTGAGGAGTCCGGGGCCTGTGGTCAGAGAATGGTAAGAAGCGAGAAAGACAATCAGATTCTGCTGTCCTTCCTGAACTGACCTTCCCAGCTAAGGGGATTGTCCAGGCAGCCACCTCCTCTCCAGGCTCTCCCCTTCTCGTCGGCCCCTGCTCTGGCCATAGGCCACTCTCTATCTTTGACCTTTCCCTGTACCTGTTTTTTGTCTCTGGTATAAAAACACACTCGTCCCACGTATCTTTCAGAAAGCTTTTAAATAGTAGCATCCTTCCACCCACCTTTTCCGCCTCTGGCCGAGCTTCTTAAAAGATTATTTCCTCACCTCCCACTCACATGTAGGTCTCCTGCTTCATAAATCTGAGCATTTATGTCTTTTATCAATTCTGGAAAATTCTCACTTTTTAAATATATCTATGGCATCTCTCGCACTCTATTTTCCCTTCTATACTTTTAAAGTAGGCATGCGTCAGGACCTCTCACCCTTGACTCCTCGCTGCTGGCAGCTCTTCAGACTTTTCACCTGTGGCATGCAGGGTGAGTTCCTCAATCTTCTTCTAGTTAACAATCTCTTTCTTCAACATCGTCGATTCTGTTGTTTGCCTAGTGATTCGGCTGTTCCAGGGGTGCCCAACCTTTTTTCTTCTCTGCCACAAATTGGACGAATAGGAGTTTTCGTGGGCCACACAGTAAACACAGAGACACTAACAAAAGCAGAGGAGCAAAAAAGGTCCCTGGACAGTTTTCAGGATACAGGAAAACCACAGATAAGCAACCGTCCTCAAATAATCAGCATGTGGCCTGTGGACTGCAGGTTGACACCCCTGGATTCTTTGTTTTTATTTTCAATAATTGTGTGTTCCCCCCCCCTGCAATTATCTGATATTTACTGATGGTGGTTTTTTTTTTTAATGTGGGTTTTTTTTTAACATTTGTTATTTTTACTATTCATTTTTAAAAGTCTCCATCTGATAGTTCTATTAATCTGATTCTGGGAAATCTGCCACCTTTCTGAGGGATTAGTTTTCTCCTTTCTCATCCTAGTTTTATGTGGGTGTGTCTGAGTGTGTGTACATGTGTACGTTACAGGTCACTAACTGAAATTTACCATTAGCAGGGCAGTGCTGTGGTCTTTGGCTTTTGAGATTAAGGCCTTTTCCTCCTGAGACACTTTTTGGTTTGGGCAGCCTAGTGCCAATGACTTTATGGATGGCTAACGCCACTTTTCGTATTAATTCCTAACTTTAGTAGTTCTTGGAACCCATACGTAGTTTAATTCAAACTCAAAGCCCTTATGGCCCCAAAGACAACATGTCACGGGGAATTATGTAGCCGCTTTATTCACAATAGTTCAAACGTGGAAGCCACTAAGATGTTCTTCAGTTAAGAAGTAGATAATTTGTGGTATGTCCGGACAATGAAATATTATTCAGCACTAAAAAAGTGAGTTAGCAAACCATAAAAATATGTGGAAGAAGGTTAAATGCACATAACTAAGTGAAAAAAAGCCAACCCCAAAAGGCCACATACTGTGTGATTCCAACTATACGAAATTCTGGAAAAGGCAAAACTATGGAGATAATAAAAGGAGGTTAGGGGAAGGAGGGTGGGACAGTCAGAGCACAAGAGTTTTCTAGGACAATGAACTGTTCTGTACAATACCACAGGGACAGGTACATAGCATTACACATTTGCCTAAAGCCACCTGGATGCACAACACCAAGAGCGAGCCCCAGTGTAGCCCATGGCCTTTGGGTGACAATGATGTGTCAGGGTCAATCATCAGTTATGACTAATGTACACTCCAGTGTGGGGGGGGGG
>NW_003854998.1:0-2345 GCF_000181295.1 Otolemur garnettii | reverse complement strand
CTCACGCCTCTTCTCACCGTAAGTCTGCTTCGTCCCCCCCCCGCCCCGCAGCACGGGGAGTTCTGCCAAAAGGCGTAATCCGGGAAAAGGCCTGACCTCTCAGGTCAAGCGGGAGACACAGGAATCAGTTTGCATCGTCCGACCCTGTGCCGTGGTGTATATCCAAAAAATGCCCAACTGAAGATTTTGCTTCAGAGTTTTATACCCTCCGTGTACTGCGATATTGCTGTGTTTTCAGGGCAACCAAAATCCAGGTGAATAGTTGCCCATAGATAGATAAACATGGGCAGCTGCAACCTTACCAGCCTGTTTTTGTGATATTTTAACAACAATTTACCTTTTAGCTGCTTGTATTTCTACACCACAAGGTCCTCTGAAAAGTGGGGCAGCTGTTTGCATCGTAAAAGACAAATGTGCTCGGAAATGACTGTCATTTTGAATCCGTGAATCATTTCAGAGGACATTTGCAGTGTGGTTAGATGTGTAACTCCATGCTCTTACAGACACAGCTGCAGGTGAAGTCATGGGACTCCCGGTGACAGTCGGTCTGCAGGTGGACTGCCCCCAGCAAGCAATATTGTCCACAAGACCCATATAATCCAGGTACCATAACCAGGACATTGACCTGTGTTTGAGCTAAAGCAATGTTCACTTTCTTAAGGGAACATACCTTATTGTATTTTGTTATAGATTTTATTATTGCAAACTTCTTGCACATAAAATGTAATGGTAAAAATTCCGTTGGCATATTAACAGCCTGTATTACACAAAACTGATAAAAAATAGATTAAAAATTAAACATTTATGACCCAAGAAACTGCTGAATAGACTATGTTGAGAGCAACATCTGTAACCATAAAAATCCCGACTCCTGAAACCCGAATCTGCCTGGTGTGCTTACTTAATTACTGCACAGAGTAACTTGTTGGGTCCAGATAGGGCAATGACTGGGTTGTAAAAAATATATATTATTCCCTCAGGAGTTGTCTTGCGCAAATTCTAGAGGGGAAAATTTTCTTTCCAATACCCCAGCGTGACTTCCATTTCTATTAAGTGGAGTACTGTGCACTTTGCAATAGAATAAAGGACCCCGGAGAGGAGAGATAAAACAATAGCACCAACCCCATCTCATGTGAGCAGTGTTGCTAACTTCTAATTTTCCAACCTGTGAGGAAACAATAAAACTTGAACCCCTCGACTACATGAACAATGTGGTGTGCAGATGTCGAGCCATGGCTTGGTCGTCTGCTGGGCCCTTTTGTTCCTGGCCCCTCTGTCCACCTACAATCACAGACGTCTCCAGGTAGAAGCATGCCTTGGTCATTTCTGTGGCCTCAGCAGTGTTCAGAACAGAAGGAAATATTCTCAATAAGTCCTTATTCAAATGAACTATAGAGAAATCAGTTTTTGCTGAATGCTATTAGTACATTTGTTATTTTAGAAGACATCATGCCTGACAGATGCTCTTTCTTCCTGGCAAGCTGACCACGGCAAATGCAGCATATGTAAGGATAGACCCCACCAAGCCCACAAAGCTTCTTAATCAGGCCAGATGTAAGTTGCCCACATAGCAGTTTCCAAGTGGTGGACTGAGTGGGTCCCTGGCATCAGCAGAAAACAGAAATTGTCACCGTCTTGCTGGAGAGTGGGGAACAGTGAGCCCCCCAAAGCAGGTTTTAGCTGCAGTACTGATGCCAAATAGCCCTATTGTCTCAAGTTCTCATGATCACAATTTATTATCAGTCACCTGGGGTTAAAATATTTATCTTAAAGGGTATTGTAAAGATTAAACAAGATCAGAGGTGCAAAACTTCAAAAAAAAATTCAGTGTAGGCCCCATGAGGTTGTAAAAATCATTATTCTTTTTATAAAGAATTATTTTCTTGTTGCTGATGGAATCATAGGAAATGAGGATGGAAATGAAGCCAAGTAATTCTCCTAGAAGTATTTCCAGAAACAAAAAGAACTTTTCAAATGTGAATACCCTAAGTCATACCAGGCCCCAGCGGTGCTGAGGTGGGAAACTCAACAGCAGGTGTGCCTCCCTATGAAGGCAGAGACGGTCCCCGGGAAAGGATGCGGGGGAGTTACTGGAACCACCCGGGAAGACGCACATGGCACATCACTGAACATCTTCACAGACGCTCTCTCAATCAGGAAAGCAGCACTGAATCCTGCAAGGTGTTTGGAGTTACACCCTAGAACCACATGGGAAGATGCACGGCACATCACTGAACATCTTCACAGACGCTCTCTCAATCAGGAAAGCAGCACTGAATCCTGCAAGGTGTTTGGAGTTACACCCTAGAACCACACGGGAAGATGCACGGCACATCACTGAACAT
>NW_003854997.1:1864-2349 GCF_000181295.1 Otolemur garnettii | reverse complement strand
TATGTATTCATGCATAGGAAGACTTTGGGGCCATTTTTGCAATCTTGTATAATAGCTGGCCATAGTCAGCTGGAGGTAGGTAGCTGTGGTCTTCTGTGGGCAGGAGACAGGCCCTCCAAATAAGCACAAGCCCTACTCTCCTCCCTCACCGAATTATTCCTGCCTAGTCCACTGATTTTTTATTGCTCCTCAGACCACCTAAGATAGCCAACTTTCATTCTCCCAAGCCCTCTTGCTACTGCCATTTCCCCCCTGCAAAAATTGCTCTGCAAATCTATACTCTTGTTACTAATCTCTGTTACTATAAGGTAACGCCAGGGGACCCAGAGCCCAAAGCAGGATAATCTAAGATCTGCAGGAATAAATGCAAGAATTAAAAACATTTTTTCAAAAGCCCATAAAGTATCAAGAGGTGACCACATGGAACTGTCCCAAGGAAATGGCATAGCACATGGGCGCTCAGCCCTGGCTGCACTTTTGAATCA
>NW_003854997.1:0-858 GCF_000181295.1 Otolemur garnettii | reverse complement strand
CTGACGGTCTTCATGGCTCTTCCAAGGTGAGGGGGAAATCAGAGGCTCATGGCGGTGAGGGCCCATCACACTAATTCAGATTTTCTCAGTCAGAGCAGGGGCTCCTATCACTGGAGTCCTGCCTCCCTCTCCACTTTCCATGCTCTTGTCCAGTGCAAGAAAGAGTGCAAGAAGGGCTGCTTGAAATTCCAAATCTTCCAAAGAAGCTGGGGCTGTCGCAGGGAAACAGACCCGGAGCGACTGTGGAACCCATCTGCGGTCCCTCAGGCATCGGAAGAGCTGGGGCTGCATCAGCATTCCCAGGCCACATCCTGCAGCCTTCTTTCCGGGCGTTTCCCTGAAGTAAGACCCTCGGTTGTTTTCTTACCGCCATGGAGCGCGGTGCGGCGCGCACGGGCCACCAAGACCCGGGGGCGCCCCTCGGTGGGTGGGACTCGGCCTCAACCCGGGCCTGTAGCCTGGGGAGAGGCTTCTCCCGCGTCACAGGCTTAACAGCTCCCCAAGTGACTCCAGCTAGCGGATCTGAGCCAAGCTCCAGCTGGCTGTGCGCCTCCCCGCGGAGCCGCCTGAGCACAGGGCTATTGGGCGCAAAGGACCAAATAAGCCCCAAGGGCAGGGACGTCCTCGCTCCTCTTCTCCCCACCGCATCCTCCCTCATTCCCCACAGCTGGAGCTAGTTTTCAGTCGGTTCGCTTGCTCCCGGGAAGCCCCGGAGACGTCCCGCACCGGGAGGGCAACGGCGGGGCTGGAGGCGCTGCCGTCGGGGCACCTTCCGAGCGCGCCCCACGTCCTCTCCTTACCTCGGGGGCCGGCGGCTCCTCTGGGGGCTGCGGGCGCAGGCATCGCACCCCAGCGGCT
>NW_003854996.1:0-2349 GCF_000181295.1 Otolemur garnettii | reverse complement strand
CTCCCAAGTAGCTGGGACTACAGGCGCCCGCCACAACGCCCGGCTATTTTTTGGTTGCAGCCGTCATTGTTGTTTTGGCAGGTCCGGCTGGGGATTAGAACCCGCCACCTTAGGTGTACGTGGCTGGCACCTTAGCCGGTTGAGCTATAGGCGCCGAGCCGAGGTTAGGAAATGTTGATGTAGTATTTGAGAGAGGAAAATGAAAGTTAACATTGCAAATTGGCATATCACCAAAGGTGTGGCTCTGGGGGTTCACTCTGGGAGGCTGAAGGAAGGAGGATTGTTTGAGGTCAGGAGTTGGAGACCGTCATAGCAAGAGCAAGCGAGACTCCATCTCTACTTCCTCCAAAATTTAGCCAAGCATAGTGGTGTGTATCTTGTACTCTCAGCTACTTAGGAGGCTGAGGCAGGAGGATCTCCTTGCTTCGGCCCAGGAGATTGAGGTTACTGTAGGGTGATATAGAGTGAGACTTTGTCTCAACCCCCCCCCCCCAAACCTAGAGAAGTGACCTTCAGACATGTTCCTTGTTGCCCGCTCAAAGTATGGTATACTTTCAAAAAGATAACTGGTAGCTTTCACTCTGGGTAGAGTGCCATGGTATCATACCTTATAGCAACCTCCAACTCTTGGGCTCAAGTGATCCTCTTGCCTGAAGTTTTCTATTTTTAGCAGAGAGATGGGGTCTCACTTTTGCTCAGGCTGGTCTCAAACTCCTGAGCTTAGGCAATCCACCCACCTCGGCCTCCCAGAGTGCTAGGATTACAGGTGTGAGCCACCGTGCCTGTCTTATCAACTGGTAACTTTTTTTTTTTGAGACAGTCTCACTATGTCGCCCTCTGTAGAGAGCAGTGGCATCACAGCTCATAGCAACCTCAAACTCTTGGCTTAAGGGATTCTCTTGCCTTAGCCTCCCAAGTAACTGGGACTACAGGTACCCACCACAATGCCTGGCTATTTTTTGGTTGTACTTGTCAGTTGTTGTTTGGCAGGCCAGGGCTAGGTTCGAACCTGCCAGCTCCATTGTATGTGGCTGGTGCCCTACCAGCTGAGCTATAGGTGCCAAGCCATCAACTGGTAACTTTAAAAAAAAAGACTTTGCATATACAAATACCACTGAAAGATCTTGGCCCAAATATCATAAAATTCAGTAATTTGCCTCTCAGACATGTGGCAGAACATCTTGCTGGTGGTGGTGGGGGGTCTGCATCCTGATTTTTCCCATCCGTGTAGACTAGGCATTCTTTTCAGAAGACTAACTTTTTTTTTTTTTTTTTTTGAGACAGTCTCACTTTCTTGCCTTCAGTAAGGTGCTATGGCATCATAGCTCACAGCAACCTCAAACTCTTGGGCTTAAGAGATCCTCTCTAGTGGCTGGGACTACAGGTGCGTGCCACCATGCTGGCTATGTTTTAGAGACAGGGTCTCATTCTTGCTCAAGCTGGTCTCAAACTCAAACAGTGCCCTCCCCTACCCCCCATCCCCCAGCCTCCCAGAGTGCTGGGATTACAGGCGTGAACCAGCGCACCTGGCCTTCTAACAAACACACTTTTGAGTGAACTATGATGAACACAAATATGTCTAGATATAATTTTCTTTCTTATAGTAAGGAGTTCTTCACATGCTGAGGTAAAAGGAAACCATGGAAACATTGATTTGTGTAGTAAGTTTAAAATTTTATCTGAAATCTTCTACTGAATCTTAGCTGATTGTCTAGGATTCAAAACTGTTATCTCAAAGATCTTAAATCTTTAACTTGATTTAAGAAGATAATGGGGGCTCGGCGCCTATAGCTCAACCGGCTAAGGCGCCAGCCACATACACCTAAGGTGGCGTTTTTTTTTGAGGCAGAGTCTCATTATGTTGCCCTCAGTAGAGTCCTGTGGCATCATAGCTCACAGCAACCTCAAACTCTTGGGCTTATGCAATTCTCTTGTTTCAGCCTACCTAGTTGGGACTACAGGCACCTGCCCCAATGCCAGGCTATTTTTTGTTGTAGTTGCTATTGTTGTTCTAGCTGGCCGGGGCTGGGCTTGAACCTGCCACCCTCAGTGTATGTGGCTGGTGCCGTAACCACTATGCTACAGGCACTGAGCCAGGCATATTCTAGGATGTAAATCTATATTCTGCTTACTCAGATTCTCATAATACTACAGACAGTTGTAATTATTTACAAGTTCTACAGAATACTTTTAGCCAACCTGAAATTAAAGCAAAAAACTGCTTTCAATTCTTGAGACAAAGTCGGGATTAATCACGTTATTTTAGTTCTTCTTTTCCTAGCATAATCATTGCTAAATGATACGTGACCTTTAGGAGCTGGTGAGAGGTTAGGAAATTTTTTTTTTTTT
>NW_003854995.1:0-2350 GCF_000181295.1 Otolemur garnettii | reverse complement strand
TGTAAGTCTTTTTCGTACATGTATTGATGGTAGTAACCCCACTGTTCTTATTCTGAAATGCTGACCCCACCGTGGGATAAAGCATGACACAGTATAATTGGTGTGGCTCCCAAGCAGGAACTTTGACACAGGAGAGAGAAAATATAGATGTAAGACATAGAGAATTTGTAAAATTACTATGGTCTTGAATCTGAATGGAAAATATGCATATGAATTATATGAATTCTTAATTAATGTAGTTGATACTAATGGCTCTGTCCAGAAGAAGCCTTAGAAAAAAATAACTATTCCAGTCACAGCGAGCACACCAATTTTGGTCTCTCTATAGCTTTTTCAACTGAAGAAACCAGAGCTCCTTGGAGGAAATAGATGACTGCAGATTTGGAAACAGATTAATACAACTCAGCATGGAACGCCTGGGCCTCTCAGACAGGAAGGCACTGATCGTAATACCGGAGTTGTGACAAATGAACTCACCAGCCGATTTTAAGAGACTCTGTACAATGTTAGAAAAATTTGCTGAGAATACGAATAACCAGGCAAATTTAAACGTAGTCTTTGTTCACCTTTGGAGAATGCTAGTAAACTAACTGATCATCTCATAAATTGGTAAGTAAGTGGGAAGTCACAAGCCTGAATTTTGACTTTCCATGTGAATTTTATCCTAAAGTTACAAAATAGTTGGTGAGAGAAAATTTCCCCACAGAGAAGCATCTTAGCTACTGAGTGAAGAAAGTCTGGTGACTCAGAAGACCACTGTTTTGTGTGATTGAACAAATTCACGAATCTGGTTGATGAGGAGCCGGCAAGGGACAGTCCGCACCTTCCCCTGGAACATGTACCACCCATGAAGTGTTCCTGCCGATACAGCAAGCCTGGATCTGATTGAGCCTGTTGTTACCTAAGGAATGCAGAAGACAGAGGAACGCGCGATTACGTTACCAAAAGATGGACAGTTCAACACGGGAACCTATACAAAAGAGGCAACTTAAATGTTTTTAGACATATATCTTACAAGGGGAGGAAGGAAACAAGAGGAGCTTGCACATGTTAAAAGACATGAAGAGACATTAATACACTAAATTTTATAGATATTAGTTGAATTTTGAGTCAATAAATGTGTTAAAATCATGACATTTGAATAGTAACTAAATATTTGATTACATCAAGAAATCACTGTTTTAGGTGTGACAATTGTACCATAGTTACGTTTTAAAAACCAATTATTACTTTTTAGATATTTATAACAAAAAATATATAAATAAAAGGAAAAAATACCCACATTTGGCTTCAAAATGTGAGGGACAGAAGTAAGAGTGAGGGACAGAACTGGTCATGAATTGATAATTGCTGGGGCCAGGTGGCAAGTATGTCAGGAACCATATATTATACTGTGTAGGTTTGTGTGTATTACAATTTCCATTTAAAAAAATCCTGGAATTTTATTTCTGTTTTTTCTATACATTTTTTCCTTTTTAAATATTTCTTTTAAATTACTTGTAAAACTTTTTGTATATGATTTTGTCTATCTGTAGTATTTTTCAGTGTATCTTTTAATATAGGTTGTTTAATGATTGCTCCAAGTTAGTGATTTGAAAATTCAACACTGGTTGAAACCAGTGTGCTGTAAGATGATCTTAGATGTGCTACGAAATTTTTAACTATTACTAAATAAATTATTTCTGACAGATTAGTGATGTTTAGCATTTTTTTCATATTTATTGGCCTTTAGTCTATTGTCTTTGGAAAGCTTCTGTCCGTATCTTTTGCCCACTTTTTAATGGGGTTGTGTGATTTTTTTCTAGCTGATTTGTTTGCACACTTGTAACTTTGTATCAAGCAGTAAAAAAGCAACTCAGGAAGCCAAAACATTTGTGACTCTGTAATATTCTAAGATTTTAAAAAAATCCTTAAGAATAATCTTTTAAAAGTACACTGGCAACAAGTTATCTTAGTTTTATGCATCTGAGAATATTTTTAATATCCTTTCCATTTGTAAAAGACGTTTTTGCTGCATATAAGATTCTGAGTTGACTTTTTTTAAACTTTAAGCACTTGAGACGCTGTGCACTCCTTGCACGGTTTTTGATGAGAAATTTGCTATAGTTCTGTTTGTGTTTCTTCCATAGTTAAGGTGTTGTCTCATGGTTGACAATATAGTTTTCTTTTTTATTTTTCAGAAGTTTGGTGTTGATACATCTTTTGTAGATTTGAGTTTACCCAGTTTGACCTTAATGTAGCTTATGATTTTTATCGCATTAAGAAACTGTCAGGATTGTTTCCTTTGGATACTTTTTCATCCCTGCTCTCTTTCTCCTCGCTGGAACGCTGAGGACATAAATGTTAGGTC
>NW_003854994.1:0-2353 GCF_000181295.1 Otolemur garnettii | reverse complement strand
GAGAGGTTAACTTGGAGAGAGAGGTTACCTCAGGGAGAAAGGTTAGCGAAGAGAGAGAGGTTACCTCAGGGAGAGAGGTTAACTTGGAGAGAGAGAGGTTAACCATGAGAGAGAACAGTATACACAGTACATGGGAATTCTGGGTAGGATGTACTTCTTATGTCTGTTTGGCCTGATGAATGTTGGCATTTCAAGAAGAATATGGTTTCAAAATCTGACTAAGCAATCTCTTTAATCATAATTAACATTTAAAAGAGAGAGGAAACAGTAAAAGGCCAGATTAGAATGAGTCTCAGCAGAGCCATGGCTCACACCGGTAATCCCAGCACCTGAGCCCAGGAGTTTCAAACCAGCCTGAGCAAGAGTGAGACTTCATCTCTACTAAAAATAGAAAAACTATCTGGGCTGTGGTGGCACCTGTAGTTCCAGCTACTCAGGAGGCTGAGGCAGGAGGATACTTGAGCCCAAGAGTTTGAGGTTGCTGCGAGCTATGACACCACAACACTACCCAGGGCGACAGAGTGAGACTCTGTCTCAAAAAAATAAATGAATACATGAAAAGAATGAGTCTGAAATGCTTTTTCATCCAATGATGTTATAAACAAAAGAATGAACTCCATAAATCTCTTCCCATCTTTCTTTTAAAGTCATGCTGTAACCACTACAAGACACAAAGGACTAACTTAGAAGCTGTTACATGTTCAACAACTTACAAGAAACTTGACATTCAAAGACTATAAATGAATAATTTGATCACCAATTTTAAGCAAACTAAAAACCTTCCAGGGACTAATTCAAGGTAATTTTATTTTTATTAAATCATAACTGTGTACATTAATGCATTTATGGGGCACAATGTGCTAATTTTATACACAACTTGGAAGGCTAACATCAAACTGGTTAACATAGCCTTCATCTCACTTACTTGTTATTAAGACATTTATACTCTACTCTTAATAGATTTGACATGTACCCTTGCATTATGCAGAGGCCTATGGACACATGAAAAAATGCTCATCATCCTTAATCTTCAGAGAAATGCAAATCAAAATCACTTTGAGATATCATCTAACTCCAGTAAGAGTAGCCCACATCATAAAATCCCAAAACTACAGATGCTGGTGTGGATGTGGAGAGAAGGGAACACTTCTGCCCTGCTGGTGGGAATGCAAGCTAATACGTTCCTTTTGAAAAGAAGTTTGGCGAACACTTAGGGAACTAAATGTAGACCTGCTATTTGGTCCTGCAATTCTTCTACTAGGTATATATCAAGGCAAATTTTGTAAAGAAATATACTGACTTTGTATTTGCTGCTGCCAACAAACATGCAAGGGGCCATTCACTTAAAGGAGCTGAGGCCTTAGTAAAATTAATTAAGGATGAAGTGCAGTAAAAACATACAAAACACACAGAAGTGTCTTTTTCTTCTTCAGAGGGGCACTATCACAAGCCCCAGACAGATAACTATAATTCCTGCAGCTGCCTGACACCCTTGTGCAGAAACAGCATTCTAAACCCTTGCTGCTAATGTGGAGGAAGAACACTGCTGGTCACAGGGGTAAAGGGACTTTGGAGGACTTGTCACAGGTTTCAGGAGGTCCTCTCAAGTTGATGGAGAGGTGACACCATGTCACATGGCAGGAGAGACTCCCAAAGAAGTTCTGAGTCAGGGCTTCTGTATGAAGTGCTTTAGAAAATTCCACTGGGCTCTAAAGAAAAATCGACCATGGCTGAAAGGGTCACCTCCTCCAGGGAGAATGTCTCCTGTGGGAGTACAGGGCTTTTGCAAACCTTGGACCAGAAGACAGGAGTGAGCATGTGCGTTTATTAGGGGGTGTGTGTGTGTCTGGGGGAGGTGACCTCCTATGGATTCTTGAGATTTGTGGTATGTAAAAAGGACTCCCCAGAGATACCTGGTTTCTAAAAGCCATAAGTAAGAGAGAAGCTGTGTCACAGTAATAATTTTGAAGCTTTACCATTTATTTATAAGTATCTTCACATCCCTTATCCAGAATCACCACAACACAATGAGAAAGCCACAGCAGGGACAGTGCAACAGTTTTACAGACCAGGGCGCTGGACGGGGTGAGGGAGCGTGAGGTTTGTAGTCATTCATGCTAGTTTCAAACCCTGGTTCTTGGTTCTACAACCTTGGGCAAGTTACTATGCAGAGTTTCAAACTGCTTATTTATAAACTCATAGGGTTTTTGTGAAGATTATGGGAGCTAACCCAAGGGTCAAGCACCTGGAACATTGGAGCGCAGTAACAGTAGATCTCTTCCTTGGAGGATAAGAAAGGAAAATTCATTTGCCCAAGACGGTCACTTAAGTTTGTGGCAGAAATGGAAATAAA
>NW_003854993.1:1600-2357 GCF_000181295.1 Otolemur garnettii | reverse complement strand
ACCTCAGGGTTGCTGGCACACAGCAGGCACTCAGTGGTGTTGGCTGAACTGAGTAGCAAACACAGCATGCAGGTATGGCCATCTCTAGACACAGAGGGGCTCCAGTCCTGATCCTGTCATTGTCCCTCCAGAGCCCAACCCAGAGCTACTCAGAATTTCCCCCTTATAGAACTGAAGGACTGAATTGCCCCAGGAGGCTTCTCTTCCAACTGGAGCTGCCCTTTACTGAGCACTGACAATGGCCCAGACGCTGAAAGTTTCCTAGATTGTCTCATGGAAGTCTTCTAGCCCCACCCCGGAGGTACTAATATCATTCCCACCTTCTGAGGGGAAGATACCTAGGTCTCAAGATGTTATGATCCCAAGTTATGCATCCAGCCAAGAGGTCATGCCAAAAGTCAAATTTGGGCAGATTTGATCTCAAAATTCTGTGTTCGACCACTCATCAAAAATTACATGAAGTCTAGATTCAGCAGCTAACGAAACAATAACAACAGTAATAGATGCATTTTATTGATTCCTTACAATGGACCAGCCATTGTGCTAAGTTGTTTATCAGCATCTTCCCATTTAGTCCTCTGACAATCCTACAGGTAGTTACGATCATTCCTTCCTTCTCCAAATGCTGAAACTGAGGCACAGAGATTTGACAACTTTCCCAAGGTTGTATCGCTAATAATGGGTGAGACCAGACATGGACCTGAGAGTCCCTTCTCCTCGTGGCTGGGCTGAATGGATACTTACTGAGCGTTTACCA
>NW_003854993.1:0-275 GCF_000181295.1 Otolemur garnettii | reverse complement strand
AGACTGAAGCCTGTGAGCCCACCTGGACAGAGTTTTGTCACAGCCTTTGTCTGTCTGTCTTGGGGCAAACTTTG
This sequence comes from Otolemur garnettii, assembly GCF_000181295.1. Taxonomy (NCBI): domain Eukaryota; kingdom Metazoa; phylum Chordata; class Mammalia; order Primates; family Galagidae; genus Otolemur; species Otolemur garnettii. The sequence continues at coordinate 201 of NW_003854993.1, read as the reverse complement.
TCCCAACCTGTTGTATGTTCTCCCAGTCCATTCACTTCCCTCTAAAAATCATTTACTGTCCCTCAAATTGCCACTTTCCCCCATCTCATTTTCCCCTATAAGGGAGGGCATATAAACACCTGTACCCCACTGGGTCACTGGGTAATTGTTCCCCTGCAATTCCTTGGTGCTATGTGAGTAAAATAAAATTCTGTATGCCTA
>NW_003854992.1:1544-2357 GCF_000181295.1 Otolemur garnettii | reverse complement strand
TGAGGGGCACCTGTAGTTCCAAGAAGGCTGAGGCAAGAGGATCTCTTGAGTCCAAGAGAGGTTGCTGTGAGCTGTGATGATGCCACAGCACTCTACCCAGAGCAACAGAGTGAGACTCTGTTTCAAAATGAATGAATGAATGAATAAAATGATGACATTTTAGATGGACTATAAACTTTTTCTTAAAGCTCCATTCATTAGTCCTTCTCTGTTAATAACTAGCCTTTCAGTTCAGTTCTTTTAAGTGCCAAGAATTTGTCCCCATAACTGCAAATCAAGAGTCAATTTATGAGCCCTGGCTAATCTCCTTTATACAACAGTCTTCAGTGATCCAATCTCATCCTTCATTGTCAGTTTTAATCTCTTCAAATATGACACCAGCATTTCTATCACCCATTTACTGAGAGTATGCTATGCATCCGCAGTGTGCCAAGGGGTGTAGGCAGTAACGGAAGAACATTCCTGAACCTATTTATAACAGCAGTGAGGGAGAGGAGAGTAACACAAGTGAAACAAGCAGAGGACTCAACACAGACCACCCTAAAAATAAACACAGTAGGACTTTAGAAAAGGGTGCCTGTTCCAAGGATAAGAAATCTTCTTGGAGGCGGTGAAGCCTGAGTTGTGTCCAGGCTGAGGAGGACCTGGAGGGGATTGGGAGAGGCATTCCGAACTAGAGGAAGACGGTGTGCAGAGGTGGTCAGCCCAATGACTGGAGCTGAGCAGGCAGAGAAGTGGTGATAAGGACAGAAAGGCAGGGTGGGCCAATTACAAAGGTTTCGGGAGTCAGTCATGAGTTCACTTAGATACAAC
>NW_003854992.1:0-341 GCF_000181295.1 Otolemur garnettii | reverse complement strand
GGAGGCCTTTTGATTATCCCCCAGGCTTTTCTGCCTCCTCTCTAATGGACAATGTCTGCCTTGCCTCTTCGTCCCTGGAGCTCCCCATCGCGGCCATGCAGAAGTATTCGTGGAGACCTGTGCTGGAAGCCTTTGTCCCAGCAAGTGTAGAGACTAACTTGTTTCTCCTTCCCTTCTTCCTCCTCCCAACCTCTGCTCCCCAAGTGTGGAGACTAGTTTCCTCTCCCTCCTTCATCTCTCTTCTTCTTCCCCTACCTGCCCCTTCTCTTTCTCTTCCCTCTTACTCCACCTCTCCTTCCTTCCTCTTCTTTCTCCTCCATCTCTCTCTTACCTTCTACCCT
>NW_003854991.1:0-2363 GCF_000181295.1 Otolemur garnettii | reverse complement strand
GGCCTCAGGCCACTGCGACTTTGACACAGTCTGGGAGAAGAATGTCCAGGACTCAGAGGGAAAAGAATTCATTTCCACATTCTTCTGGCCTGGGTGCCCACTGGATGTTTATACATCCCTGGGGGAGGTTATCTCCGTTTGACTTGGGGCAGACTCAACAGCAGGCCTCTGATGAGTGAACCTGAGGACTGTGTGTGTGTGTGTGTGTGTGTGTGTGTGTGTGAGGACTCAGGGGTTCAGAGGAGTAGCTCCTTGGAGTCCAGAGACTCACAGAATCACCTCACTTGCTGGCTCCTCTCCAACTACCCCTTGCCAACAAATGAAAGGATCTTCTCTTGACGATATCGAGGTTTGGGAGACCAGCCTTTACCCTTGACTAATTGTATGACCTTGAACAAGTCATTTCCCTGTTCTGGGACCCAGTTTCCCCAGCTGTGAAAAAAACCTGTGGGATAGTAGGTTCTAACCGGTAGTTCTTAAGATTCAGGGGACACTTACTTTTTGGCAATTTAATATCAGAATATCTCTCCAGAAAGTACAGGTTACAGGGGCGGAGCCTGTGGCTCAAAAGGGTAGGGCGCTGGCCCCATATGCTGGAGGTGGCAGGTTTAAACCCAGCCCTAGCAAAAAAAAAAAAAAAAGAAAGAAAGAAAGAAAGTACAGGTTACATGTGCAGAGTCCAGATTTTACTTACACTTACACTTTTAGGGGTTCTTAGACCCCATAAAGTCCTTCTGAGGACTCTCTCCAAAAGCCCCTGCCTGCATCTTTGTGGTGTTTAAGAAGTGTGTGTAGGATGAGTGAACGATCCCTTGGAACTCTCACTCTCTGAGAGCCTATAAGTCTAAGCAGCCAAGCTTGACTCTGCTTAAGCACGGTCTGCAGACAGAAACAAAGATGGCAGGAAAGATGCCTGTCTGAGTGTCAGAGACTCCCACCGTCTCTCTGCTCCCACCTGTGGAATCTCCAAATGTTGAGATGGATGAATCCTGCTGCTCAACAGACATGAGCACTGAGCACTGAGCACTGACTAGAACCAGCCGTGTGAAGCCCTCTCTCATTGTCCCGTTTCACAGAGGAGACGACCAAGGTTCAGGGGCTAAGTAACTTGCCTACAGTCAAACAGAAAGAGGAGGAGCTGAATTCCTGCGAGGGTCCGTCTGAGCCCACAGCTCTGAGCATCCACCATTCTGCCATATTGTCTCTCTGGGAAACTGACGGAGCCCCACCCATCACCCCTCAGTTGGTAAAACTAGGCCCATAGAGGAGATATGATTGGTCCAGTGTCACAAGAGTTTTTCAACAGAGGTGGGAATTCAGTCCGGAGAGGCAGTTCTAGCCCAGTGGCCCTGCCAGCAGCTGGGCAGACCCTGTGCCTTCTGAATGATCACACTGGCATCATCAGATCTCCCTCATCCTCTTGGCCTCAGAAAGCACAGAGCTCATTCTGTGAAGGCCTTGCCCCCTTCCTGGCCAGTCCTCCATGTAGCTTCTTAAGGATCTGGTTTCTAGACAAGTCAGACTGAGACACTCCTTTCTCAAAAGGTTGTGCTGGGATTGGGGGTGGGGTAGCTTTCTCCTTGCTGTTCTCCCAAGCCCCACTCCCTGCCCCAGGGGAAGCTCAGCATGGTCAGAATAGGCTCCTCTGTGTCCCAAACCCAACCCTCTGATGCAAAAGCACCTGTCTCCCGGCAGGCTGTGCAGATGTTATCACGGGCATGAACTGACTCACCCTTGCGACATCTCAGCCTGCTGGGCAGGAACGCAGCTCTGGGCGCCACTGTCATCCGGGGGTATAGACACACTGGGGCAGTCCCAGGGCGGGGCAGCAGGGAGGCATGAGGCCTCCATGTACTGTGAGCTGGGCCAAGGTGCAAATGTAGGGACAGGACTATGTAGTTGGTCGGGGGGGTAAAAACTGTCATCAGATCATGGGATATCATCCTGTGGAAGAGCATGGTGGAGACTTGGGGGTCCTCAAAGAGCATTTGTACATGGCAGAAGCCACAAGGTGGAGGGTGGAGGTCTGTTCCATCCAAGACCTTGTTTAAGTCAGTGCTGACCATTTTCTTTGAGTGTGGTAGCAGGGGTCAGGCAAGGATGTTGGGAGGTAATTCCGGTGACGTGCGGGTAATGCAGGAGTTTATACGTGTGTGGATTGGAGCTCTTTATGAAGTCCTCCCCCTCACTTTTTAGACAGGCAGTATGGTTGAGTAGAAGGAGATACCATAAGCTTGGAAGTCAGGAGTCCCTGTTTAAATATCTCTCTTCTACCATTTACTCAGTCATCCTTCACCTCTCTGTGACTCAGTTTCCTCTTCTGTACAATGGGGACAGTAACAACTACAGGAGGTGTTGTGAGC
>NW_003854990.1:0-2367 GCF_000181295.1 Otolemur garnettii | reverse complement strand
TCCTGTTGCTGGTTAAATATTAAGAGTCTCATAAGCTGAAGGAATACTTGCTTTATTTTTCTTCCATACATAAGCATGTGTTATTATTGTCCTGAGAAAATGGAGATGGCTATTGTCCTAGTGACCATATACCCCCAGAAGTGCTCTTGTGGCCTACTTGTGGACACCAGCAATACAAAAACTGCTACTTGTCTCTCATTTTAATTTTGGTTCATTCAACAAATGTTTACTGACTCTCTACCATGTATTACATGCTTGAGATGTAGTATGATAAAGATGGACATACATGGTGCCTAACTTTGCAGAGGTTAGAGTCTAGTGTGCAAAGGAGACATTAAATTCCTAATTGTAATAGAAAGCATGAATGTGGTAACTGGAGAAGTTCCAAATATCATGAGAAGACCTCAGCTATGATCTAAGGCAGGGGTTAGATGACTTTCCTATAAAGGGTCAGAGAGCAAGTATTTTAGTTTTTAAAGACATTATTTTTGGCTTGGATGCCCATTTGTGGTCTCTGCTTCTCTTCTCTGTTCTCTTTCGTGTCCTTCTCTTTCTCTTCTCTTCTTTATTCTTCTTCTTCCTTTTCTTTTTCTCTTGAGATTCTCATTAAAAACATGAAACTATTCTTTGTTTAAGGACTGTTTTGAAAAAGGCCATGGGCAGACATGGCTCATGGATCATAGTTTGTCATTCTGTGGTCTAGGATGTCAGAAAAACTTCTTGGAGTTAGTGATGTAGAAGCTGAGATTTAAACCATGAGCAACTAATCCTGGTAAAGAAAGACGTGCAGGAAAAAGTGCATGAGATGGAGGGAGAATGTGTGCAGAAGTCCAGAGATTAGAGACTGTGTTGTATCTTTAATGAATGAGAAGAAATCCAACCTGGCTGGAGAATGAACCATAATAACACTGAGGTGTGAAAGATTACTTCCCATGATATCTAACTACCCAGGTTAAGGATTTTGGCCTTGATTCTAAGGGCGGTAATATATTCATGAAGGATCTTAAATGAGGGAATATCATGATCAGAACTTCATATTTAAAAGAATATTCTGACTGCCTGGTGGAGAACAGAGTGGATGGGAGCAATAGACAAAGCACTCAGTCCAGTCCAGTATAATGGGGCTTGGGGGGGTGGGTAGTGTGGCAGCATAGATGAGAGGAGGCTCTGAGAGGTTCTGGATTCACATGAGATTCGTGAGGCGAAGTTAGCTGGCCTTGTTGCTTAATTGGATGCAGGGGACAAGAAAAAGAAAGGAGACCAGGAAGATGTCCAGGTGTTCCTGAAATAGCTAGGTGGCTGTTGGGGTTGTGTACTGTGGGCTTTCCTCAAGAATGAGCAGGTTTGAGGAAGAATTCAGTTTTAAACATACCAATTATAAGGTATATGCCAGACAGTAGGGAAGTCCCAGCTATGGTATTCACGCAAGAGGTCAAAAATTTGAGGATTACCATATAGATGGGACTGAGGTCAAGGGACAGAATGAAATTTTGTGCCTAAAATAATAAGAATGCTGAAGAAATGGCTAGACAAAGAGCTATAACAAAGCATCTTGAGATTGAGAAAATCTCAACTTCTCTGAGACACAGAGAAGGAATACAGGGCACCTGTGGTAGGCACCAAATTCACTGAGTGAAGGCCTTACAAGGTGAGCAGGATGACACAGCATTTAATGGTACAACTGGGGGAAAGGAAATAAACTTTGAGAAGAAGCTATTGGATCTACTAGCACAGACTTTGTTGGTGATCTTGATATAAGCAGTTTCAGAGAAGTGGTAAGGTCGGAAATCAGATAGGAAAGGATTGGGGCAGTAAGTGGGAGTACATAGAGGTGGTGACCGTGAAACCTTTGATTAAAAACATCTTCCAAGCATAAAAGGTTGGAGAAAAAAGAGAGAGACAAGATGGTAGCTGGAGGTGGATGTGAGAATGGGGGAGAGATTTGTTAAGACTGAGAAGGCCTTGATCATGTTTAATGCTCCTGAAAATAAGTCACTATACATAAAGTAAATGTATAGGAACAAGATTAGTTGAGAAATTAGGAAGATGTGGGATTCAGAGTGTAGATGAAAGAAGGCAAATGTGCCAGGGAGGCCAACTAGGCCTGCCTGTGTTCTGCTCACCAAGATATGCTTCCTGGTAGGGGCTGCATCCTACGGGAGGTCCCTGGTTCTCATTCACAGAAAGCCACTATTTGTGCTAGACGTAGCATTAGACAGGAATAGAGTCATCTCAAATGAGGCAAACAAAAGCAGAAAAAAATGAGTAAAGATGCCAGTTAATTTCTTTTCAGATACCATTTTCTCTTTGACATTCTCTCTTAGGGTGACCCCAAAAATTTTAATTGGGAAACTGCCCTCCTTCTCA
>NW_003854989.1:1573-2368 GCF_000181295.1 Otolemur garnettii | reverse complement strand
TTGGCTTGCACTTGAAGCCAGGAACTCTCTGGCTAGTTCAGGGCTTCCCTCCCTTCATGGGGTACCCCTTGCATCAGGAATAATGGTATATTCTTTTTTTTTTTTGCAGTTTTTGGCTGGGGCTGGGTTTGGACCCACCGCTTCCGGCATATGGGGCCGGTGCCCTACTCCTTTGGGCCACAGGCACCACTCAATAATGATATATTCTTAAACAAATGTTGCAAGGGCTAAATGAAGTCACATACATAGAATGGAAAATAAATAGTTTCTACTTATAACCAAAATTCCTTCTATAGCCAATCCATCCAGTGAATGAAAGACCCTTCATGCTTGAAAGATGAATGTCTGTGCACAGTTAAAGAAGGAAAAGACCCTCATGCTCTTAATGTAATCGGTTTAGGAGAACTCTAGGGAGGGGCTGAGAGCAGTTATGGCTCTTTTCCATGACTTTCTAATTTCAGTGGACTTTAGTAAACCCATGATATCTTAGGATTTCATAAAAGCAATAAATGGGCAATTTCACCTCTGTGGGTACAGCAATACCATGTATGGGAATGATCTCGGAGGCAGGAAAGACCAGAAAACACAAGCCCCCAGGGATTCGCAGACAGGAGGGTGAGCATCTGAGTCAGTTCAGGCTGCGATAACAGAAATACTACAGTTTAAGTAACAGGAAATTATTTCTCAAAATTTTGGGGGTTGGGAAGGGCAAGGTTGGGTTCTGGGCCATTTTGTTCTTGGTTAGGGCCCACTTCCTATTTATGTCTTCACATGGTGGGGGGTAAAGTGGAGGGG
>NW_003854989.1:0-684 GCF_000181295.1 Otolemur garnettii | reverse complement strand
GAATCCTCTTCATTAAAGACATCAACAAATTCCCCAGTGCCTACTAAATAGAAGAATACATATTCCCCCAACCTCTCTTTTCTTTCTCTCTCTCTTGCTCTCTTTGGCAGGTAAGGGCCTTGCTTGCATTTCATTTCAGAGAGAAAGAGTTTGTAAGTCAAGATCTGAAAAAAATTGCAGGAGGAATTGCAGATGGAAACTGCTTCAGGGGGTCCTCAAACTTTTAAACAGGGGTCCGGTTCACTGTCCCTCAGACAGTTGGAGGGCCGGACTGCGGGCCCCGGGATGAGTCGGCAGCTAAGCAGGACAGGCAGCGGTGGCAAAAACACCCAGTGGGCCAGATAAATGTCCTCGGTGGGCTGCATGTGGCCCACGGGCCGTAGTTTGAGGACACCTGGCTTAGACCATGGGGAAGAAGTAAGCGGAAGAAGACCACTCCTCTCCAAGGCACTGGCCACACAGAGCCAAGGCTTTGAAAGCCAACTAGCCTTCCCTGAACATCCAGCCAGAATGGACCCAAAACTCCCCCAAGGGGAGCTGCTACCTTTTTCTTAAAAATTCACAGAGAAGTTAAACTCCCTTGAGAATCTGTTCCAGCTGATTTGCTGTCGTATTTAGGTTTCTGTATCATAGCTGTCCTTGGTAATTACACAGTAGCTTTCATTGGAAGAGCCTTGAAATAGC
>NW_003854988.1:1955-2369 GCF_000181295.1 Otolemur garnettii | reverse complement strand
TTCCAAAGAGCACCCCAGCACTGAATCTGGCAATTCTAAGTGCACTTACCCTAACTCAGCAATCCCTTGCCCAGGTAATTCCTGCCCAAAGGAATCTCATACAAGTGAACATTGAGATGCATAGAGAATGATCATCATTACAATCACTGCATTTGTGTTGGTGGGGAGAGTTTGGGCCAATCTAGGCGCCCACCACAGGGAGACTGTAGGTAAAATGTGACGAATGCACAGTGGCCTTGTACGGCTCAGAGATGACAGTAGGCCATGACCTGAGGGGCCTTATTACCTAATTGTCTTCACCTGAGGTCCAGCAGCAATGGACCTCTCAACACAGATACACACATCTGCACATTAAAAAGCAGCACAGATGGCCAGGCACCATGGCTCACGTCTATAATCCCAGCACTCTGGGAG
>NW_003854988.1:0-466 GCF_000181295.1 Otolemur garnettii | reverse complement strand
GGGGGCAGGGGAGGATGGGTGTGTACAATATAGCGGTATGTGGCACACCTCCTGGGTGGGGGACACAACTACAATAGGGACTTTAAACATTATAACCTAATTGCACCCTCATATTAATTTGAAATTAAAATTAAATTTAAAATTTAAAAGAAGCATTAAGCAGCCTTCCCACAGTCACACAGCTAGTAAGAGGCAGACCTGAGATCTGAACAGGGCCTGCTGGACATCAAAGCCTGAGCCCGTTTACTCTCCTAGGGGCTGAGGCCCTTCTGGGGGCCAAGGATAACAGAGACTCAGCTAGCACCCTGGGCCCAGCATGCAGCTCTGCCTACCATCCTGTCCCAGTCCTGGTCAGTCTAAGAACCACATGGTCACCTGCTCAGCTGTCCCCAAGCAGTAACTAGGCCTGGACTGGGGAAGGTAGCTACAGTTGAGCCTGGGACTCCTCAAACATTTCCATCCAGCC
>NW_003854987.1:0-2372 GCF_000181295.1 Otolemur garnettii | reverse complement strand
GAAAGGAGAGAGTGTTATAATATTCCCTCTTTGTGGTATCCCACAGGTTTTGGTATGTTGTGTTTTCATTTTCATTCATTTCAAAGAAGTTTTTAAATTTTTGTTTTTATTTCTTTTTAGGCACAGTGATCATTCAGGAGCGTGTTTAATTTGTAGGTGTTTGTATAGTTCTTGACATTCGTCTTTGCTGTGATTTATGGTGTTGTTCTTTTGTATTCTGAGAAAATACTTAACATGATTTCAGTTCCTAAAAATTTGTTAATACTAATTTTGTTGCCTAAAATACAGTTTATCTTAGATAATATTCTATGTGTTGATGAAAAGAGCGTATATTCTGTAGTTGTTGGATGGAATGTTCTGTAAATTTCTGTTAAATACATTTTGTCTAAAGTCCAACTTAAGCCCAGTATTTTTTTTAATCTCTCTAGTACTGTGAGTGGGGTATCAAAGTACTCCACTATTATTGTGTTGCTCCCTATCTCTTCTTTTAGACATAGTAATACTTCTTTTGTAAGTCTAAATGCTTTGATGTTTATTTCTGTGTTTTTCATTTGTGGTCCCTATGTCCAGTGTCTTTTCATTGATACCTGCACATCTGATGTAGCAGTCACTTGTTCTAATTTTGGAAATTACTTTCAAATTAGAGAATTTTTTCCTGAGGATAGTATATGTTTTGTTGTTTCAGTAGGAGTTTTTGGCTTTGATTTTGCTTTCTTGTGGAGGTGTGATGTTTGTATCATTTCTTAGTCAATGTACCTGGTCAGTAGTATCTGTGCTTTCCTTACTGGCTTAATGAACAGTTATTAGTTGAGTCTGTTATAAAGATAAGCTGAAGACTTGAAGGCCAGCTGAGCCAGTCTTCAGGGCTTGGTGATGAAAGCAGTGGGCTGAGAATACCTAATTTTAGGCCCCAGAGAAGCTTATATTGGCATTGGTATTAGTGTGTCCTGGGGAGCAATTCTAGGGTCTTTAGGTGGCTTCATTAGAAGGTAGTAGAGCAGAGGGCCTGGAACAGAAGGCTTGATGTGAGAGGGATGTGAGAGTGTTCTTGGTCCCTTGAGAAGCTGTTGTGATGTGGAAGATGGCAGTAGTGGTGGTGGAGCCATCCACTAGCACTGAAGTGGTCTTTGTTGGCGTCATGGATAGCTACAGTGGATTGGACAGGGCCCAGTCCAATGACTAGTCCCCAGTCCTATGATTGCCTGTTATATGGTCATGGATATGTCCTAAATGTACTTAGGAGAGCTTACCATTCCTGTTCCTTTCCATGGAGGAGGCACACACTACCTATGTCTAATTGGCCACTTTCAAGAACTACACCTGGCTTCTATAGAAATGGAGTGGCTTTGGAGTTGGAAAGAAAGATTAGGTCTCTAGTTTCCTGACTTGTGGTTTAGTGACATCTAGTAAGCTATTTAAGCTATAAAATCAGTAGTGTAACTATTTTGCAAGACTGTTATGTGATGATGTTTAAAGTGTGATTATTGTGACTCTTGGCATTTAATTGAAACTACATAAAAGAGAGTTAATATTGTAATATTTGATTATAAATCATGAATCTGGGTATAGTTTGTCTAATGTTGATGCCACAAATAATCACTTTCAATTAGTTTTGGTAAATTTTAAAAAGGTGTGAAATCATTTTATTTCAGTATGAAGCTGTGTAAATTAGTAGAAAGAGTATCAAAATGAATCACTGTCATCAAGAAAAGGAATCTCTTTCTTGATGAGTTGGGAAGAGTATGGATTGTTTCTATGAGACAAAATTATAAGCCTTATTGACTTGATTGCAACATTCAGTAGTATGTCCTTGAGCCTCAGGTTTTGAAACACCTGAGCACTTTCAAACCATTCCCATTCTTGTCTTTGGGTGTTTCCTCTGCATCCAGGGCTGAGTTAGAACATCCTGTTTCTCGTAGAGCTGTGTGTGTAGTAAGGTGGGTGAGGAGCACGGTATGTAGAAACAAGAGAGTTGGTACATCAGTGTGCCCCAGTACTCTTCTCATTACATATGCTTATGTCCAGTGCTACAGATGACAAAGAGATAAATATATTTTCAGTGGTGCTTGAATAATGTTGAAAATGATATGTTTATCTCAGATAATCAAATTAGAATTCTCAAATGACATCACAAATTTGAGCGCTCATGAAGAATCTCCTACAAAAGGCAAAGCAACTTGATTAATCCAGGTGCCCTTACTCACATTTATGCTATAATCAATGGATTATCTCATGGGTCGCTAATCACATCTCTGCTGTTAGAAAGCTTGGACATCTCATCCTAAAATTTCTGTAATAGATGCTCATATTTCTAGATTCAAATGAACAGTTTATTGTTTGGGGGTGGTCATGATTATTCCACAGTGATTCTG
>NW_003854986.1:0-2375 GCF_000181295.1 Otolemur garnettii | reverse complement strand
CTCTGGGCAAGTCACAGAGAAGGAGCTTGAAGACCTTAGATGCACTAGGGTTTTATAAGAAATAGAGAAATAGTGAAAAGACCTGAAAAGGAGGGACAGTCTGAGGACATGACAAACCCAAGATATCCACAGCTGCCCCCAAATAAAAAGAAACCCCAAGGAAATAGCCACTTCGTCCTTCTGGGACTATTTTAGAGAAACATGAGACTTATGTTCAGCCAAGAAGGGTCAGAAGTCCTGAAATCTCCAGTCTTACTCCGCATAGAACAATCAATCCTCAGGCAAACAGAAATATCATCCTCCCTGTTTATGTATATTCAGGAGGAAAAGAAACGCATCCTTCAAAGAGAATAAATACTAAATATTTATTAACCAGATGATTTTAGATTTCAGAAATCCTGGAGGAACTACAAGCCATAGGATTCCTCATAAAGGTTATGTTAGGAAACAAAGGTTAACATGATCCAAAATGTCTCTCATTGATAAATCAGAGTTCCCCTACCATAGCTCCGTGTTAATTTCTAAGGGGAAGGCATATTTAAACCTAGCAGATTTAGAGAAGATAGAAAAAATATAAGAAGTGACCTCAACCAGTGGTTTTAAAACCATTTCATGGAGCCTCAGGGAGCCTTCAGAGAAACAGCAGTGACCACCCCATTTTACTGCTGAGGATACAGAGACGTTAAGGGCTGGACCAGACTGGTCAGAAGTGAGCCAGAGCCATACGCCAGGTTTTCTGATATCTACTATTCCAAACACCATTGGAACTCTGTTTCTCCCTCATGTCCTATATTATCATTTTTCCATGTATTTTTTTCTCAGAGGTCTTTATTAGATTTTCTGAAATCCCTAGGCTAAGAGTATATCCCGCACATGACTTACAGTGACTAGGACCCAGAATCTGGCATATCCCATAACCATAGGGGAACCATTGCACCTACCTTGACTCCATCCAACAGGAAAAAGAGAAAGAGTCACAGAAAAAGTTTCAAGATCTAGATTCTGATAACAATCTTCTCTAGCTTAATCCTGAGGCTGTTTCACATATGAGTAGGATGGGCAGTCACACATGTGATTTGAGGGATTATTGTGTGTCTCTCCACTCTAAATCACCTCCTCTATGAAAGTCAAGATTAACATTTTGACCTTATTGGACAATAAAGCCACGTGGTCAGGAATTCCCGGGGAGACACAAAGCAGTGATCAGCATGCAATAGCTTAGTCTTACGTGTGAATTGGTGCACATGTGTCAGGTCAACCAAATGCTATGAAGCAAAAGAAACAGGAAAAATGCTGGTACATTTAAGCATGAACAATACAGAAGGAAAATAAATAGACATATATATTCATTTTTGTGGAAAACAATTGAATGAATGAATGAATAGATGAGACGGTCTCAAATATAAGGCTGTTGGAGAGACACACAAATCCCTAAAGTGAAAGCCAGGGCAGACTCAGACACCCTGGGGACACTGGGTGCTTAGAAGCAAAAGCCCAATTGGACAGTCTACGACCAGAAAAGGGAAACTAGAGAGCAGAGATCTTCACCAGCTTTCATCTTACCCAGGGCTAGGCTTTCCTCAGTCTATTTCCAAAACTTAAAAGAATGCTGTTGTTACTAGAATCGAAGCATTATCAAATTATTAAAAGACGTGTGGGTTTAAAATGTATATACATATATGGGTATGTATATATAAAATTATCTGATTTGCTAGGCATTATTTCATTCTTGTCTCTTTCCTGTGTTTGCCTATGTGACATTCTAAATGGTTTTGAAAATAATCTTCAATTCCAGCTATTCAACTGTTTTCATTTCCTCAGTATAGCTTTCTGAAAGACTCATCTAATATTCAGATTGATTTTCGACTGCCCCTAGGAAATCTGCTAAAATTTCCACCGTTGGAGTCAGTCAGGGGGATGTGATTAACAGTGCCATCATGCCTGTCTAGGTGACTTTACATTTGTCAGCCTTTTGGACCCAAGACCCAAAGTATCTCTGTGCTCCAGTGTCAATGGTGAACTCGAAGCTTTGCTGCGGACATAAGTTCCTTCCGCCAGCTCTTTTGTTCCTTTTTCCAATCTCATTCGAAAACCTTTGTGCCGACTTGTCAGTTTTCCTTCTCTTTGCATCTTTCCTCTCTTTGTCATTTACCCATGTAAATCATTGGAAGGTATTCTTCCAGTGCTAATAGCACAAAGCAAGGTTGAATCGCCCCGGCATCATTTGAAGGTATTCTTCCAGTGCTAATAGCACAAAGCAAGGTTGAATCTCCCCGGCATTTTTTAAACGCCATTTTGAAGGTTAAAAGCTCTTGGTGGGTTTCTTGATGACTCTGTATGCTCCTCAAAGAAACATCCCAGTGCCCCACCTCCAC
>NW_003854985.1:0-2376 GCF_000181295.1 Otolemur garnettii | reverse complement strand
CTGTCATTTGGGAGCCATGATGATGTAGCTGATTATTAAATATTTCATTGTGGAATAACATGTGACTTCCTTAGAATATGTATAAACCTCTACCTCTACTACATCAATAAATCCAGAAGGTGGTGTGATGTTGACTTGCACACCACATACAATCTTCTTCTGGACTCCACAATTAATTCTGATTCCAATAAGAAAAATATAAAAAGTCCCATATTAGTTATACGATGGTACTTGTTCTCTGTGGTGCTCTAAACTTGATGCCCACTTATTCAAAACCAAGATCTATATTGCTGCTTCTTTTCAATTCCTAATTATTGTTCTGCTTCATTTGGCTAAGTCCTTGGATCTTCAAATTCATGTGTGCCTGGGATAGTGGTCGAAGATTGAATTATTGGTCATAGTTCTTCCCTACCCTCTATGGCCATGTCCATTGACACTTAATTCTGTTTCATCTCCTGAAGGGGGCATGTACTTCCCAGCTCCTTGACTTGGGAGTCTGCTTGTGACTTGCTTTGGGAGAGGAAGTCAACAGAAGGAATAATGGGCAGATCCAGCCCAACCTTTAAGAGGCTTCATGCATTTCCCCTTGTCTTCTTGTTCCTCTACCAGTGCATTAAGAACTGTTTCACTTGAAAATCCAATATTTTCACTTGAAAATCCAATATTCTGGACTCAGAATAATAAATACTAGGTAGGCTAGATCCCGCCTACATGGAGTTGCAAAAGCCACTTGTACCCAGAGCTTAAAGCAGAACTTTAAACTAGACAGTCTAAATCAGCTAAATTCTTAACCACCCCACAGATGAATGAGAAATAGACACCACTCGTGCATGGCTTTAAGATTCTGTGGTTGTCTACAGTGCAGCGAAAACTAACAAATATAACAGTATTAGTTTTTCTTTTATTTTTTTCCCCACCAACTATTGGAGATTCAGACATAATTGTTGACAAAGCCAGTTCATTAGGGGATTATTGGACAGAAAAGCTTGAATTTATCTGGTTGGGGCTGAGAAAAGTTCAAATGTATGTGTTATTTAGAATTCAAGTCAAACATTATTAATCTTCAAAGACGTCTTTGATATAAATATTCTTGGCTGAAAGCAACAGAAAGATTTTGAGTCAACTAAACAAAGCAGAAGTATGTAGGAATGCATCTAACAGATCAGAAAATTTATGGAAAAGTTTGAGAACTTGGTTTAAAAAAATGGCAAAAAGCAAAGTAGCTGGGCATCAAGAAATAGAATTCTTACCACACACCCAAAAGCAATTTGATTATGGTGTTACTGTGGTCACCGCTAATACAGAACACTGAGCGGATGGTAAGGACTGGCCCCGAATCATTCCTCATTTATTTCTTGATTTTTAAAATACCTCTGAGATTAAAATTGCCCAGTTCTATACACAATTAGTCACACTTAGTCTGCATACCTTCAGTGAGCATCTTCTGAATACCAAGAAGTAAAGAGAAGTTTGTGTGGCCTAATGAAGGGAGGTGATACTGGAAAGTGGAATCTTATTTTCAAAATCATACTATGGTAGGATGTGCAAAATAAAAAGGCTGTTCAAATATGGGTATCAAAACAAAGCAGCATACAATCTCTAGAATATTCCTGGGGAATCACACTTAACTAAAGTAAAAGAACTGAAGACAAATATACAGGAATCAGGAAAAGATATCAAATGGATCACAGTTTTTCAGGGTAAAGTACAAAGCTAAAAATCAAATGATATGTCAAATCAAAACTGCCCTAGATAAAATGAAGTGTAAATGGATTAAAGAATATTTTGGGAATCTAATTTTAATGTAGCCCTTCTGCCTGAGAATCCCACACAAGAGTGGCCTCTGTGTTGTGTGTGTATTCTGGTATTAAAGAGACTAGGCTGCTCCCCTCCCTGTGGACTCCCTCCCACGTGTATTGTGGAGGACCACGCAACCCAGACATAATGCTAATCCAACTCCACCAATGGTAACATTTGGTACTTACCAGCTTATGTTATTACCATTCCATTCCTCCATGAAGGCACCCACCTTTAATTACTCCTCACTAAAAGATTCTTAGCACTTCAAATTAAGGTTAATACCATAAATTTAACCTTACTCATAGAGGGTGTAAATATCTGCACAATTACTCTTTCTGCAAGCTTCTGTGAACCATTCTGACATGCCCACAGTTTCTAATAAAGGTGATATGTATCTGTTAAAGTCTCAAAAGTCACTTTAAATTGATGCTTAAACTATTAATTTTTAAAAACGTATTGATTAGGGGCTGACAGACTCCTAAAAACCAAAGAGATGTTGAAATTTCCATTTCAAAAAGGTTTTCTGGAGACAGTGAAACTCCAGTGTTTTGATAATTATTAGATAACAAATTAGGG
>NW_003854984.1:0-2376 GCF_000181295.1 Otolemur garnettii | reverse complement strand
CATAATGATACCACCTGCCCATGGTCCCCATTTATTATAATGATCTCACTTACCCTTGGTCCCATTTATCATAATGATCCCACCTGCCCTTGGTCACCTTTATCATAATGATCCCACCTGCCTGTGATCCCCCTTTATCATTACTGATCCCACCTGCCCATGGTCCCCCTTTATCATAATGATCCCACCTGCCCGTGGGCCCTGTTTCTCGTGCAGAGCCTGATGACAAGCTCGCCATCTAAAAGTCGTGGAGGCCTCGTGTGTGCCGTTGTTTCTCATTTCATTTAATTAAGATTCTGAACTGAATTTTAACATGTAGGAAATGTCTGTGTGTGGACAGAGCATGCACCTCAGAGTTGGCTGTATACAGAATCATGTCTGGAACACTTAGGAGAGCAAGTATAAGCCAGGTTTGTGCCAGTGGTGAACTTACCTCTAATGGGTCAGGTGAGCAAACCTCCCTCATTCTAACTTAACCCTTCACAAGGAGCATTAGTCCTCTGGCCAGCAGGGCCCTGTTGAAGTGCTAATTTAATAAATGGTAATCTTGCACCAGGAAAGAATTGTCATTTGCCCACCAGATATGTCTGGTTTGGGAAACTAAGTCATGCCTATGAGAGGATTTACCATACTATCTTTTAAAGGCATGTTTCTTACATAATAGGCTCCTTGTCTATTGGGGGAATATTTACATGTATGAGGAACCATGTGAACACTCTGAGAACTCATCTCTAGTCAATTCAGATTATTACGCATGAACGGCAGCTTTGTTCTCTGTTGTTTGGGTACTGTCTTTTCCCCATAATAAAATAAAAACACATGAAAAAGAATTTTCTAGACTTTTAAAAATATCTATTTGTATGATTTTTATTTCTACAAAATGTGATCAATTAACATTTATCCAGTGCCCAAGGGATCCCTAAAATCATACCTAGCCAAGGTGCTGTGGAGAAGCCAGCACACCGCGTACCATGTGACGACATTTTATCAGCAACAAACCACACACCAGAGGTTCCCTGAGATGATAACGTCTCATTTTTACTGTGCCTTTTCTATGTTTAGATGCAAACATATCATTGTGTTATAGCTGCCTGCGGTATTCAGCACAGTGACACGCTGTGAAGTGGCTGTGCCAAGTAGCAGGTGGGGCAGGTGAGCCCTCCAGGCTTGTGTAACCACACCCCAGGATGCTCACACCGTGATGAAGCAGCTCAGAATTTCTCAGACGTTACCTCTGTAGCTAGGAACATGCGACTATGTTTACTCACCCTGTGCTGTGCGGTGAGGCCTCTACGTCACACCAATTAATTCCCACAAGTTTGAAAAATGGAATTATTATCCCCACTTGAGATAGGAGAAAATGCAGGCTGAGAGGATTTATTTAAGTTGCCCAAAGTAAATGGAGAAACCAAGGTTCAAACCTTTTATGAATGGAAGCCTATGTGCTCTCCACATCACCATGTTAACTCTCTACCAGAGACCCCCAATTCTTGTGGTCACAATGTTTGCAGCCAGAGGTAAGTATGAAACACTAATGTTCATGTCAGTAACATTCAATTAGTATTCATAGTGTGAAGATGATACAATACACACACCACTCTGCACCTGAGGAAGAAAAGGTCCACAAGAACAAAGCATGCTTTCTCTCACCTCCCGATGCAAATAAAACATTGCTGTCTCTGCTGATGGCAGGAAATGAATGTGGTAAACGTGTATCTTCCTTACATTATCAAACTTGTAATGGGTCTGCACAGTTCCCGGCCTAAACGAGAGCGTATCAGTTAGTGACTGTGCCTCCTGCATCCACGTCTGATGGACGTGGATCACCAAGAGCCGGTCCTCAGTGACCCTCAGCCTCTTAGAATGACAGTTCAGCCTCAGTATCACCCTTCCCTCATTACACAAAGTATGAAACGCAAGCAGCAAGATGTAGGGTGAAAAGAAGAATAAAGGAAATGGGAAAAGATGATCTAATTACGTGGGTTGCTTAAGGCTTTCTGGTACTTCCTCGCCAAATTTAACATCTTTTCTTCCCGATTATGTTTTTAGGTATTTAACAAAGGTGGCAAAGCTTTCTACTTAGCTTAACAAAGAATACTTTGACCTGATAGATTTTTTCCTCTCCTAAAATCTCTTAGAATGAAAAAATAACCTTTGAAATCATGTGCTGGAGGGAAGGTGCCGCCGGGACTGCTGCTTGTAGATTTCAGGGTTATGGTCTCTGTCTACAGAAATTAGACAATTTTCAGATAACACAAAACGCCTTTACCTGTTTCAAGCGATACAGTCCTAATTGTCAAAGAAGTAAATATCTGAGCTTTACTGTACCCAGAATAGCCCTCATCACTATTTACCTGCTCTATCACAGTAAATATC
>NW_003854983.1:0-2380 GCF_000181295.1 Otolemur garnettii | reverse complement strand
TTTTCTGTCTTTATAAAGCCCTGTCTGCCCTGCCTCCATCCCCACCTACCCCTTCTTGAGTTGTCTGGACACAGTACTCCCTGGTGTGCTGTGTCAGCCCTAAAGGTGAGTGAAAGGACAGGAGTCTGCAACTCCCATGGACCCAGGATCAAATTGAGATGAGCTGGTTTGATTAGAGTCAGGATTAACTTGACCCAACTGAGGAATCATGTAAAATTCAAGGAAATGAAGCCAAGAGAGGAGAGGCCAGCCCTCTGTCCTCCTTGCCAGATGGTGTGTGTGTGTGTGTGTGTGTGTGCGTACGCGTGTCTGTGTTTATGTAATCAATGCCCACTGTGGCTTCTCACTTAGAGTCATAAGAACACTGCAGGGGTTCACAAACTGTCTGGAGATCTAATTATCAGTTTCCTAAGCCCGGCAGAGAGCCAACTGCTGAAAGCAGGCAAGAGAGGGAAGGAGGAGGGGCTTGAGTGCTAAGATGGGCTGGTTTGTTATTAAACCTACGTTCAGCACCTGTGCCATGGGCTGAGGCTGCCAGTCTCTAGGGTAAAGCTGCCAAGCCCCAAAGCAGTGTGACTCCTGCTAAGTAACAACAGCCAGGTCTGTTCCCCCTGCCAGGCATCCCCAGCAGGGAGACTTGCTACCTGGACACCTTAGCTTTCTTCTTTGTAATCAAAGGCCCTCGGCATCCCTCACAACTATGATTTCTGAGTGTTACTGTTTTTTGTTTTTGTTTTTTGCAGTTTTTGGCTGGGGCTGGGTTTGAACCTGCCACCTTCGGCATATGGGGCCAGCACCCTACTCCTTTGAGCCACAGGCACCGCCCGAGTGTTACTGTTTTAAGAGTTGGGACAATGCTGTCCTGGGGCCCCACTTACCCTGGCAAAGGTCCGAAAGCCCTGAAGGATGGGTCTGTAGCCCGTGCAGCGGCACAGATTTCCTGTGGGCCAAGGAGAAAGCGGCCATGTTAGTGCAGGCCCCATGGGTGGGAGGGCCTGTGATTTCGCCCCCAGCTCATTTGGGCGCTCTTGTTGCCACTTGTCTTTGTATATTCTCTTCCCACTCCTCATATTCCTGACTGACTTCCTCCCCAGTCCCTTCTAAGGCGAGTCAGGAGCCCTGAGTCACTTTCCCATAGTGGCTGGTCAGCGAGCTCAGCAAACTGCACTATCAACTCTCCTCCCCCTCACTGTGAACATCTAGGGAGAATCCCTGCACCTGCCTCTTATGTGGTTTCCACCCTGCAGAAGCCTCTCCTGGTGAAAGCTGACAGGAAGGGAAGCGAGGCCACTGGCCTCTGTGGAGTTTCCCAGATGATGTCCTCCCATGCCAGCTGTCCAGGCCAGCCCTACTCCAATGCCGGGAGAAGGCAGGAGGATTCCTCAGGAAGAGGAACACAATGGCAGAGGATCCCAGAGGGTCTCCATACCAACCAAGTGCTCCTCAAATTCAAAGAGGCTAACTCTCTAACAGATCTTAGCTACCACATTGGGGTGGTCTCCCCCCCCACACAGGGCAGTCCCCCACACTCATAGTCCACTTCTGGCTTTCACCTTGGCCCTGCTCTGACCGCTGCAGTGCCCTGTCAGCCATTCCACCTCCTGGGCTGTGCCTGAAAGCCCATACCTTGGAAGGCATTCTCAATCTCCTCAATGGTGGGGTCGGGCTGGTTCCGGAGTAGTGTGTACATGCTCATGACGATGCCAGGGGTGCAGAACCCACACTGGGAGCCATGGCTTTTGGCGATTCTCTCCTGAAAGGGAGAGATGACACAGACACTGGTATCAGCAGAACTCTTCCGGGCTCCTAGCAGAACTCAACTGAAGCCAGCCCATGTGGAGAGAGCAGGGGGTAGCAATCTCTGCACAAAGTCAAGTCTCAATGTCACTGCTTACCAACTATGACCTTACCCAAGTCACCAATCCCCTCTGAGCTGTAGAGGCCTTGTCTGCACTTCCCTCTAGAGGTGCACTAAGGATTAATGAGATGATTCATGTGAACCTCTTAACATTGCACCTGCATGTAGTAGGCAGTCAGCCAATGCTAGCTGGAAGTGGGAAGGTCCCTCCAAGGAGTAGTGACCATCAGAACCAGAAGGCAGCTTCTCATCCTTCATCACCTTTATTCAACAGAGGAGGCAACAGGCCCAGAGAACTGAGAAGCATTATTCAAGGTCACGCATGGCAAATGGAAGAGCTTTGTTGTGTTCTTTTAACTGTACTATCCTGCATGCCAGTTCAACCAGCATTGATGAGGAGCCAACTGAATGCATTTCATTCTGAACTAGAGTACCACTGTATTCCTGTATTCTTAAGTGAAGGCAACCTTGGAAGCTCAGGAAAGACAGAAGAATTGGGAAATGTGGGAATGGACTTTACCA
>NW_003854982.1:0-2382 GCF_000181295.1 Otolemur garnettii | reverse complement strand
CAAGATAGAGTCTATGCTTATTCAGGAAATGAGAAAGTATTATTAAAGAAATTAAGTAATTTGCCAAATATCAACATGTGGATGTGCCATTATGGCTAGGTCGTATATAAAAATATGCAAAGTGTAGATACAAGAGTTTTCAGTTACTATAGCACTATTCTAGAATCAAAGATTTTAAGTTGTAACAAAAGTAGCTAAGTTTAAAAAAAAAACAAAATTTAGTTTTAAAATTGTTTCATTATGCCCTGGTGTCACAGAGAATAAAGAAGGTGCTACAGACTGAATGTTTATGCTGCACACTCCTCATTCATATGTTGAGACCTAGTACTCAGCATGATTGTATATGGAGTAAAGCCTTTGAGAAGTGATGAGGTCATTAGATTAATAACCTAAAAATCAGCCTTTTCATAAAAGAAGGCCCTAGGCCCTCACCACAGGCCAAATCTGCCAACACTTTGACCTTGGACTTCCCAGACTTCAGAACTGGGACAAATTTATTCTACTCAAACCCCACTGTATATGGTATTCTGTAATAGAATGGACTACTCCTTAGTCCACTGAATGGACTGAGACAGCAGATAAGAAAAAAATGCTGGCTGAAATAGAAGATGGCAGACTGCAGCCTGCTTTTTACAGAAGCTCCTGTCTAGAAGGAGGCTTAAAGGACAAAAGTTTAGCAAAGGAGCTGATGGTTTGGAGTGGAGCCAAGAGAGAAGATTGAAGAACGCACTTCAACCTTCCTGAGGTGAGCAGAGTCCCCCAAAATACAATCAAAAGGTAGAAAATCCACCACCAACCGGACGGGAGTCCCCTCCCCCACAACAAGGTCTCACAGTTTACTCCATGCAAACAAGCGAGCAGAGTTCAAACATCCTCCCACTTTATCACACGGGAGAAACCCCCTAAAAACTGGACCTCCTACCCCTGCTGGCGTGCCACGGCACCCTCCTGCCAGGCATAAAACTGTAAAACTGTATAACACTGTATATATTCCCCACCTGCAACTCTGAACTCTGAGGATTCTCCCCCACCCACCCACCCCGAGGTCTGGAGGTTTGTTACCTATGGAGTCCAGATTCTTGGGCATCTCCTTGAGAGAAGTGGAAGGGGAAAGGGCTGGTGCTGCTCTGTGAAGACTGTGGCCCAGGCGTGAGGAAAGGAAAGTTGGCTTGAAGGACGCCATACAGCAAAAGTGGCATCCTGAGCTGCAAACTGATGCCATTCCACATTAGACTAGCCCTGTCTCTCTGGGCAATCAGAGATTCCGTAAAGAAGCCACAGGAGGAATGGACTAGGTATCTTTCCTAAGTAAAGAGATAATTAGCACCAGCCCTCAGGGGATATAGCTGAGACAAAGACAGTGGGCGGGCAGAGGCTGAAATTGACATGGGAGTGTAAACGCTAATAGCCTCCTGCCCAGAGCTGAAAGTTCACAACCTCTGACTTGCAAAAGAATTTAGAAGGTATAGAAGCTGTGAGGCTGGAACGCCAAGAACTTTCAAAGCCTAAAATTTCCCCTGCCAAACTGGACTCAGATTTCCCAGCTAGTACCTTGCCCTCGGGTGAATGCTGAGATAAAGGCAGTGGGCAGGCAGCGAAAGGGTTGAGTTCCTCATCAGCTCCAGCAGACTCTGACATGCAGAGAATTCCAGCAGGGCAAGGGGCTGGAATTGAGAGAACTTTCACAGCCTAATTTAAACATGCAAGACCCCCTTACCGGACTCAGATTTCCCGGCGATTTTGGTGGTTGTAAACCCTGGGAGCAGTTGCCTACTGGAGTGAATAGGGTCACAGACCTGGGGGATTATGAGTGACTGGGTGCAAGGTGGGGAAGGAGGTATTAACCTTCCCAGACTAATCCATTTGCTGGGTGGGTCCCTATGCCCTCACTGAGCACTGGAGCAAGTTATATCCGAGCTGCGAGCAGACCCCTCTTATCTAGCTGCTGGAAACATTTGAACTCTTCTACCTGAAATTGGTGCTGACTGATACAACTGATTTGGACCCCCTAAACCTGGCAGACCACCCAGGGACTATTCAAAGGGTCACCCTGGGTGTATGGTTGAGGGAAAGTTTGATTTTCCTTCCCCAATTATTGTCTGTGGGGGCTGGGGCAACTTAATTGCTGGTATTTCTCCACAGCAGAGACTTCAACTGAGAGTAACTGAATCACTAGTGTGGGATAGAGACCAGGTGAAAATAAGGCAGAGCCAATTAGCCCCACCACACCAAGCAGGTCCCCAGTCTCTCAGGCTGTAACACCATATGGGTCCTTGACAAACCTCAAGGGGAAAAGTCAAATTGATACTGGATTTTTGATACTGAATTTCCAGGCTCTTGGTCTCAGCAGTTCAAAGAATGAAGCGACAGACCATAGGATAG
>NW_003854981.1:0-2384 GCF_000181295.1 Otolemur garnettii | reverse complement strand
ACTCATTTTCTTCAAGTGCTATAAGCTCACTTTCCCAAGTTTGAACAGCTTCTTCTGAGCTGGAGAACCTTCTGCCCTGCATGTAATTTTTTACTGTAAGGAACAGGAAATAATCACATGTGGCAAGGTCAGAAGTGTAGGGTGGCCTCAGTGAGTCATGAGTTTAACTGCTCTGGACTCCATTAACTGAATGGTGATGTTGGTTGGCTGTGGGGGCAGATGCTCTATCATGGTGCAAGATGGTCCCCTGAAGTCCTGTCCTTGGAGGCTGTTCTGGAAGCTTCCCAAATTTGGTAGGCTTAAGGTTGTGTACCCATGAACATAACAGTTCTTTGTTTCTCCAGAGGAACAGCTACAATGTGACTAGTTTTAGGGAAGAAAGCTGCCACCATTTTCTTTCCGACACCTCAGGGCCACTATTGTTGTATATGACAATTCACGCTGTCAACTGATGCTTATTCTCAAAGTCAAACTGGTAAATCCCAGTTTCATCAATACTGATGTCAGAAATGTGTCTAGACTCACATTTGTTGAATCTGATCAGCATGTCTTCACACCATTCAACACAGATGTGCCCCTGGAAAGCCCCTATGTGAGGGAGGGGTTCCCCTTACTCCTCTGTATGTACCCGGCTCCTTCAGTCTCTGTTTTCTGTAGCTGTTCACTACTCTCTCCCCTCCTCTTCACCTTGTTATTTGTCTCAGTGGGGATGTTTAGCTCCTTTATTTCTTGTCCTTGTGATCAACGCCCCCAACTACAATTGCTCCAAGTTCAGTCCAATCAAAGCCTCTGGTGAAAGCTGTCTCTAGTCGGCCATTCTTGCCAAATAATCTGAACTGTATATTTGAAATCAATTAAATGTATATAGCATGGAAATTAGATCCCAATAATGATATTCCTTTAAAAAATTTTTTTTTAAATTTAATGTGCAAAAATGTAGCATTCATACCCCGTGTCATTCCCAGGTGATCTGGTTCCTGGTCTTTTTCTAGCTTGTTTTGGTACATTACCATCCAGGCCCAACCAGGCTGAGAGCACCAGTTTGGCCTCTGGGGGCTCATCTGCTTCCTTTTGCTCAATGACTATGGTCATCCCCCAATCCTGGAAGCCCTGCTCGTGGCCAGTGACAGACTGAGTATAGATCCATCCCCTTCAGAAAAAAATGATTACCAACAACTGTGTTCCCTGTGGCAAGTGATCACACCTGGAATGCCATCCCTACTTCTCCAAATGATAAGCTCATCTCCCAGCTTCCCAGGAAGAACTGTTCCCTGCTCTCTAGCCTAACCTGCTTTGTGCAGGTCCTCTTGGGGCACTTGTCACATTCACTGACAAGTCTTTTTACACGACATTCTCATTCTGAGAACTGTGAGGTCCACAGTGGCAGAAACCAGAGTGAATGTAAATAAATATCAGCGCCTCTTTTTATAGTACACAAGAAGTGCTAAATTAATGTGACTTTTGTTCAGGAAGCACAGTAGATGTTAAACAAATTAACATCTATGATGTATGAAACATCTGAGTATGCCCTCAAATCTCATCCAAATTCATTTCTTCTATGTAAATTGGTAGTTACCTAACTACAAACATGCTTTGATACAAAGGATGAAAGTGGAATATGCACAAAGCATTCCTCTCCCTTAAGGTTCACATTGCTTGTGGTACTAAATCTCTATGTGATTAGAAGAAATTACTTCAGAGAATTAAGTTAAAAGGATGGCTAACTACAAGCAGCCTGCACACTGTCAAGGAAAGAAGTGTAAGTTTCAGGCCAAGGCTAACTACAGATGGCTCTTCCTGGAAGGAACATTGTGAAATCACAGACAAACAATGCAGGACACTCAGTGAGCCATCTCTCTACACATGGGGAAGATTAGGAGGACAGATCCCTGGGGCACCACACACACCACGCAGGCACTGTGGCCAGGTTGTAAGAGGGCTCCCTGCACTGCCACAGGCCTCTTGTCTGGACTAACTAGGGATCTGCCCAGACTGAGTGGGGAGTCACTACATCAGAAAAGAGATGTAGTGGGGATCAGGGGGCATCCAATCATCAGTTTCTGGAGCTAGAGTCATCCTGTGCTCTCAGGTGCATGGCACCAGGTCAGCATGGGACTCAGATATGCAGTAGAGACCGTCACATCATCCCCCACCAGCTGGGGAGGGAGCAGAATAAGCAGAGACTCCTCTGAGCCAATCAGTGTGACTGGGAAGGAAGCACACACCCCCCACACACAGCTCAAAGGTATCTGAGCACAGGATAGACTGGGGCACCAGAGGCTCTGATCTGGGAGGCTTTGGGGGATTGCTTTTTCAGGTCCTGGGGAGGGGAGCAGGGAGAAATCCAAGGTCCAGGGGGTCTGCTGAAACTGATCTCCACCCAC
>NW_003854980.1:0-2384 GCF_000181295.1 Otolemur garnettii | reverse complement strand
AAAAAAAAAAAAAAAGAAAGAAAGAAAAGAAAAGAAAAAGAAAAATTAGCAAGTCGTCGCAACACAGTCCCAGGTACTGGGGAGGCTGAGGGAAGAGGATTATTTGAGACTGAGGTTGCTGTGAGCTATGATGACACCATAGCACACACTACCCAGGGGGACAGAGTGAGACTCTGTCTAAAAAAACAAAAAAGGAAGAAAAGAAAAAGAAAACATTAAATGAATGAAAAGTTAAGGTGCCTTGAAAGTCTTGTGATTATCCTCTTGGTTAAGTGAATTGCTATTATTTTATAATAACCTGTGATTCTGTTTTGATCAAATGTTTTGAGCCTTTTAACACCTTTGACAAATGTCCACTAAATCTAGGCAGTTTGAATGTGTAGCTACCTGTAAGCTTTTGTTTTCCTGTCATTATAGGAACTAGACAGGACTTACAACTTTTTGTTTTATAATATTGTTTGCTCACTCTGATTCAACAGTCTCTAAATCCTTAGTTCAACTGGTTTTTAACAAATGCTTATGTTTTGTATAGGAAATTCCTACAAGGCTGACAGTAGCTTGATGTTATAAGTTAATCCTATAACCTTGCTTTTGGCATTTAGTTTCTTTTACGCATATGTTGCTTAAAAGGTTTTAAAGTCTGATAAATGCCTGTCCACCTCCATTCTCATCTTCCCTAGAACAGTTAATTGGCTATAAGTCTTTTGAGTTTAAGTCCTCTGGCCATAGGGTCTCACCTAAGGATAGGATGGAATAGAGGCAGGTAATAGCCACACCACTCCAGCAGTGATGGGGCAAAACCAAAGTTTGGCCATTGATGTTGCCTCTGGAAAATCTCAGCCAAAAGGGTGTAAATGTAAACTGAAATAAATGCCTAGGCATCTCTCCCACTCCCTAGGGGACCCCAAGGACAAAACCTCAAAACTGAGTTCCAGGCCACGAAGGGAAAGGAGGTTGGACATGCCTCATTAGTTTATTCCCACTATAGAGGCCAAACAGAATAAACATCTGGAACCCACAAATACTAGTTTATTCAAGATCTAAAGGCAATAAACTAAATAGTGGCATATAGTCTTCCTATAATACCTAACCTTATAGTCTCCTTACCACCTTATCTGGAAATTTTGCCTGATTTTCAGTAATATAAGTGAAGGCTGTTTTCTTTGGCATTCCTCTTGCTCCTGAATCCTAAGTACTATTTGCTTTTGAATGGGAAGACTTAAAGTCTAAAGCCAAATGCCAACACTGCTGGACTGGTACTTCTTCAGGGGGTTAAAACAAAAGCTCCTAAACAATTGTTGGAAAATTTTGGCCAGAGACTTGAGGGAAATAGTTTTAGGCAATGAAGTGATTTTACAGTATGTAGACAATACTCTGCTAGCCAGTGAGACTGAACCTGAATCAAGGCAACAGGTTGTCATTGTATAAAAGTTACTAGCTGACGAAGGATATAAATCATTTCAGAAAAAGCTCCTATCTCATTTCCCACTGTCAAAATACTTGGGGTTTCAATTGTCTCTTGAAACTTAGAACCTCCTTCCAGAATGGAGAGAGGCGGTAAATCAAACAGCAGTCCATACCACCCATAACATAAGCAGTTGTGAGGATTCTTGGGTATGGCCGGGATTTCCTGGATTTAGATTGCTAACTTCAGGTTAACAGCAAACCCCCTCTTTAAAGCCTACAAGGCGGGAAGAAAAAGAACTGCTTACTTGGACCAAAAATGCCACAAGGCTTTCTTGACTATTAAAAATGACTGTCGTAGGGCGGTGCTTGTGGCTCAGTGGGTAGGGCGCCGGCCCCATATACGGAGGGTGGAGGGTTCAGGCCCAGCCCTGGCCAAACCGCAACAACAACAACAAAATAGCCCGGGTGCTGTGGCGGGCGCCTGTGATCCCAGCTGCTCGGGAGGCTGAGGCAAGAGAGTCGCCTAGGCCCAGGAGTTGGAGGTTACTGTGAGCTGTGTGACGCCATGGCTCTGTACCGAGGGCGATAGAATGAGACTCTGTCTCTACTAAATAAATAAATAAATGACTGTCGCAGGCTCGGCGCCCGTGGCACAGTGGTTATGGCGCCAGACACATACACCGAGGGTGGCGGGTTTGAACCCGGCCCGGGGCCAACTAAACAACCGCAACAAAAAAAATAGCCGGGCATTGTGGCGCCTGTAGTCCCAGCTACTTGGGAGGCTAAGGCAAGAGAATCCCTTACGCCCAAGAGTTGGAGGTTGCTGTGAGCTGTGACACTACAGTACTCTACAGAGGGTGACATAGTGAGACTCTGTCTCAAAAAAAAAAAAAAATGACTGTCTCGGCCTTGGGCCCCCTAGACTTACATAAGCCTTTTGATTTGTTCATTCACAAAACTCAAGGAACTGGACTCAG
>NW_003854979.1:0-2384 GCF_000181295.1 Otolemur garnettii | reverse complement strand
TACAAACCAGCAGCAGATCCACGGGACCACTAGACACCCGGGGCCTTTTCAGGCTTTGTTTGCAAATAGATACAAAGATTATCACCTACTAAGCAAGAAAAGAAGGAATACAGCAGGAAAAGAAGGGATAAAGTAAGAGGAGATGTGCTCCCTCTGTCAGGGACTTCTCCCCCAGGTGCCACTGTCACCAGCTGAGCACTTAGTGGTAATAAATGTTCCAGCAGCTGAGACGTCCATCAGCCCCCAGATTAGCAGCTCACATGTCACTCCATTACTTAGAAGGGTCTTTTATTTCTATGACTAGATTCTGAGATGAAATAAATTACACCAGGACCAGAGACACCACTAAACACCATTGTTTTTATTTTTTAATGTACATGTATTATTTCTGGTCTTTCTAGACATTTTATGAGATAATCACGGTGAAGATTATTTTAGAAAAAATAAACTGAATCTAAGAGTAGTTAAATAATTAGCTTAGGGTCAGATAGTTACTGAGGGGAACCCTAGGGTGCAAACTCAAATGCTTTGAGTTCTAAAGCTGCTGCTTTTTCTAGAAACGTACAAAGAATCTCAAATACATTTTAATAAAAATGTATAGAGATTAACTGTCTGTGCAGGACACAAAATGTGATCCATCAGAGCAGCAAAAGAATGATGTGTACACCATAAAATATGCCAATTCTTTTCCAAAACTATTTTGATGAATCAATCAAAGGCGTGTCTCAGACCAAAAAAATCTATAATTTTTAATACAGCCAGTGTGAGAAATGATTCGTAATGCCGAGAAAATTATAACTTTAATAGGAAACATATTCTTCACCTCTATTTGCCTTTGGAGATGGAGCGTAGGAAATTTGCTGGAGAAGCAATTTTGTGAAAGAAAAGATGGGGACAAATTTTAAGAAGGTCAAAGGAGTGATAGGGAAGAAAAATGCCCAAGGAAATGTTAATAAGACAAAGGTATTTAATCTGTGAGTGGGTATGTAAATGGAGGCTTTACTTTGAAGCGTAATAACTGCGTATTAAGTTTTTAAACATTCTATCTGGATTATTCATGATGATGGAGGGCGTGTCTTTGTCAGTTTTCCTCACCAGGCTTTGTTGGTTCCATCTCCCCCATATCTTGTTTTTTTTTACGGCTAGTCAAGTGAAGCAGTGGGAGTGGAGAAGGAATCTCCCCATATCCTTAACAACAGGATTCCTCCATTCTCCTTTTCCCCACAAACACGGACATTCACAGCACTATGCACGCACCAGGTACTAAGGAAACATGTGCTCAGCTTCATTTCCCTGACCATAATGACGAGCCAGGACATGTGCAAAGAGAAGTGGCAGTAACCTTCAATAGAATAAGTAGACTTCACAGTCCCTGAAGAACTGAGAAATGTTTGTAACTAAATATAATTGCTTCTAAATATTTACATAATTAATTATATATTTTTATAACCCCCAGAAATGTTAACCACAGGCTGACACAAGTGTTCTATGTTACCATCGCTTCATTGTATGAAGCTTAAAATTCTTCTAGAGTATTTGGCTCTATTAAAAACATCCCTCTGGTTTACATTCTGCACCCTGTACCTAGCACTGAGGCCCGGCGGTTAACTTATCTACCTGTTAGTCTAACACTATTAACACCTAGGAAGGTTTCAGTAAGTATTTATTGAATGGATACATTCTGCATGCTTAATGGAAATGCTACAGATACGATTGTGTATGTGTGTGTATGTGTGGTTTTTAGGTAGGAAAGACCAATTCATACATCATCAAATGGAGACAAGTAGTTTGATAACAGCTTTGCTGTTTTTTGAAAATAATAAATAGTATTAAAATTTAAAAGAATAGCAAAACTCACTCCTAATACCACTGCCTAATGGGAACCACTCTTAATATTTTGAACCATTTTTCTTCCACTCTCTCTCCCCTCTGTCTCTCACACATCAGATCCTTACTTGCTAGTTTTCTATTTGCTTTTTCTTCACTCAGAATGTTTTAATATTTATCAATCATTAGAGACATCATTATTGAAATGGCAACAAAGTGTCCCAATGGGTATATACAGTTCTCATGATCAGTGGCCCATCCCTAAGTACCATATTGCTTCCCTTTTTCTTCTGTGTACATTTATGATTCTTTTAAAAACAAGGGTTTTCCTTATGCCAAAGATAAAGCTGATCTTAACGGTAAAGGGAAATTGAGAAGCCATACAATTTTTCTAAACTAGGAAGACTATGCTACTGAAAGGTATTTATGTTCAGCGCTACTAAAGATTAAAAAGATTAAAAATTCAAGCCTGTAAACCTCTGAGCTTCCTGATTAGGGCAGAAAAAGCACAGGGATTTATAGTTTAATCAAGAAAAGAAGGAGGAAGTGGAAGGATT
>NW_003854978.1:0-2385 GCF_000181295.1 Otolemur garnettii | reverse complement strand
AAAAAAAAAAGAATCCCATTATTGGCTAGAACTGTGAAATTTGGTATAAATAAAAGGGGAAAAGGAAGTTAGCTTTGATTAAAATTACAAAGCATTTAAAATCTGCAGAGTTTAAGTATATAAATCAGGATTATTGCTTCAGATTACTTATATTTCATACAAAAACAAATATTTTAATCACTTTAATTTTTCTTTGGTGGTGATTCTGTAAGTGCCTTCTCTGGAGTTATCTAAGTCATATAATAAAATTTAATAAACAATAAACACCTATGCCCTTTGCATACAAAACATGACATTTGCCTTCATAAAGACAATCTAAATTTGACTATTTTTTGACTCTAAATAAGAAGTTATAAAACAGTTAACAATACCTTCCATTCAACATTGTTATCTTCAGTTTCCTAAATGCATCTGGTCCCTTTATCATATTTTAGTTTGCAAAATAAATGACTCTAATGTCATAGAGATAGGTAGGTAACTGTTCAATATTACAGAGAAATATAGGCTTATTACCTGTCACAATCTTCTTCCCAAAGCAATTCTAATATGTAGAGGAAACCAATAAAGGCCTTCAACAATTATATTTCATAATCCTTTTCTCCTTAGCTCATATAGAAAACAGTTTTCAGGAAAAATTATTGAACTCAATAGGACAGAATGAAACAACACATCAAGTAAACCAGTCTACAAGCAACTACTAGTTCCGAGACCCTAGGAAAACAAAGAAGCAGCAAATGGATGATGAGGGAGGCAAGAAACAGCCGAGGGAGTTTTATAGAAAGAAATACTTAGAAGCTGAATAGAGAGATTTAAATAATAAGAAAAACAATTTCATTAACATGAAAAAAATCTGATATACTTACCTATGTATATTAGATTTCTCTGTAATACTATGCAAATCCTATTTTCCGGGCTCTGCATTGCTTTCTGTAGATACATATTTCCATCTGATATTTTCTTCTTCAGTATGGCTTATAGTATGTATCTGTTGGTGATGAAATCTTTCTGCTGTTAGATGTCTGGAAAAAATTGCAATTTTGCTTTACTTTTAATGGTATTTTTACTAGGTATAGAATTCTAGGTTGACAGGTTTTTGTTCCCCCTTTAAAAATTGTATTTCACCATCTCCTTTCTCACCCAAATTCTTGTTGATGACAGCTCCATTGTCATCCCTCTTTTGTTTTTCTGGATACAACATGTTTTTTTTCTGTTTCTAATATTTTCTCTTTATTATTAGTTTTGCTGTGCTGAGCTGCATTTTTTTGTTATTTGTGCTTGAATAACCTTGAATTTGAATTCAAGTTTATTTATCTTTTTTCACTACCTAAATTTTCATTAACCCCACTTATATTTCCTTCTCAGACATTGTAATTTCCATCTCTAGAAGTTTCATTTTATTCTTTCTATATCTTCAATGTCTGTATTTAACCTGGGACCTAGGGAGTAATAGCTATAATTGCTGTTTATGGTCCTCACCTACTCATTCCGACATCTGTATCAGTTCCTGATCAGTTTTGACTGGCTGAGTTTTCTTCTCATTATAGGTCATATTTTCATGTCTCTTTTCATACCTGGTAATTTTTAAAATTTAATTCCAGACAACATGATTGTATCTTGTTTGGTGCCGGTTATTTTTGTATTCCTATAAATTCCTAATTTCCTATAAATATCTTGCTTTCTGAGATTAGTTAGTGGAGCAAGACCTTTCTGAGCACTGTTCCACATGCCTCATGAACTTTCAATGCATCCTGTCTTCTGTACTGAACAGGTCCTAATCCATGTCCTATGTGAACAACATGTACCATGTTGCTAATCATTTTGGATGGTTCTTTCCTTGGTCTTAAGTAGTTTCCATAATATTTGAGCTGATCAGAATTCTGTTGCAGTTCTGATTATTCTGTTGAATAATAGAAAAAGGGTATCTGCAGATTTCTGGGGTTCTCTATGAAGCTTTCTTCTCTCTGGTACTCTGTCCTTAAAATTCCAGGTCTCCGTGGACACTTAGCTCCATCTTCTCCATTCAAGGACTGTGTCTGGATTCCAGCTGCTTGCATTATGCCTTGAGAATTTTCACCAGGCGGTAAATTGGAAGAATCATTTGTTTTATCTAATTTCTCTCTCTCTGAGAAATCACATCCTTTATTGTGTCATATCTACTACCTTAAAATGGGTGTTTCATGTATTTTTCTTTTTTCATTGTGCATCTAGGGGTAATTAAGAAAATGAAGTTAAATCCAGTCTCTGTTACTCCAGCATATCAGAGCAGAAATAAGTATATTTAATTTTATTTTTATATGATAGGTATTCAAAATGCTTTGAAAGATAAATTATTTTTTATTTCCATAGATATTGATAGATTTTTTTTTAAAGTTAAACAAATTCTGC
>NW_003854977.1:0-2387 GCF_000181295.1 Otolemur garnettii | reverse complement strand
ACAGAGCACCCAAGATGAAAAGGGAGCAAGGAGCAGAGATGGAAGACACACACCACTCGAGATGAAAAGGGAGCAAGTAGCAGAGATGGAAGACACAGAGCAGCCAAGATGAAAAGGGACAAGTAAGCATTTTTCTTATGGGTAAAATTTTGTATTTCTGAACTCCAGAGAATGCATGGACCAACTAGACTTTTATTCTAGAATTAAAATGATAAATGCACATTTTAAAATTCACCTGATTACAATTAAAAGCTAAAGAAAGTTTTAACTAAAAGAAAAGTCCGGGATAGTATTATAAATAATTTTTTTACAAGAAACTGAAACAGTTATGACAGAGACAGGAGCACAGACATCATCAGAAAGTATTTTATTGCGGTGAATAAATATGTTTTACAGAGATCAAAAGGAGGCCCCATCTGGCACCAACCTGCCCCCCACGGTGGCTCTCATCAGGAACCTGTGCTTTGTCCCCTGTTAACTCTCTTCTCAACAATCAGCACATTCACTGTGACCTCTAAAATTGTAAGCACATAGGTTAAGCCAATCCACTGGATTTTTATTACTACAAGCTTCTAGGTAATTTGTGATGTGTTTTTCTATGTTTTTCCAATTTTCTACAATGAGCATATGGTATAAACAGAACAAATGACATTCATAAATTAAAATTCATTGATATAGTGTTTGGCCAAACAATTGGGCATGATAGCCAAGCCTCACTGACAAGTGACACCCCCTACAGCTCCAGCTCAGGGCGTGACTCTCTCTCTGTCTCTGCTTATCTGTCCCACACGGTCTCCACTCTCCATTCACTACAGTAAAGAGCTAGAATCTGAAAAAGTTCTCGGATATGTTGCCTACTCATACATACGATTTTAACAGAAAGGTTTTTATAAAGAGAATAATAACCTGTCACCCTGGCCCTGTGGCTGAAGCACGTCTGGGACAATCCTTGATCACTGGGTAACTCTAATGTCTTAAAACAGAGGATGCTACACGTCTCTTCTGACCATTGCAAATAACTAGTCATTTCTTTTTTTATTAATTGGCAAATAATTATTGTATATATTATATATTTCTGGGGAACATGTGTTTTTTTGGTAAATGTTTGCAATGTGGAATGATTAAGTCAAGATAATAAATTCGTCACCTCAGATACTTATCATTTTTATGGTATAAACATTTCAGATCTACTCTTTTAAGTATCCACTTCATTACTATTTATCACACATCATTCTGTGCAATATAAGGCTTATTCCTCCTAATAGAAATTTTGCACCCTCTGATCAACTGATGCCCTTGCTCCATCTGTCCCTGTCCCCCAAGGCCCAGTAACCACTCTTCTACTCTCAACTTCTGTGAATTCAGCTCCTGCAGAGTCCACACGTGAGTGAGTTCAGGCAGGGTCTGTCTCTCTGTGCCTGGCATGTTTTTCTTAGCATAATATCCTGTAGGTTCATCCACGTTGTTACAGTTGACAGAATTTGCTTTAAAGGTCGAATGGTATTCCACTGTGTATGTGCTTCTTTATCCATCATGATGGCATAAAAGTTTGGCAAAGTTCTGTTAAAGACTTTGGCTGGAAGGAAATTATGTTATATATCTTATAAATGACAATAGATCAAATTTCCTAAATACAGGAAGGTTCTTACAATTTCTGAGGTTGCTACCCAAGGTAACTGGCATTCACAGCAGTGAAGAATTGTCTCACCAAGACCAAATAGTCCCTGGGTTTTGTTGTTTGATATTCAGGGCTGTCCTGCACAACACTGATGTGTTTACTGATTTACCCACCTCTTGAGTTTTGAACAGGACATGGTAAATTTTTCTGACCAGTTTTAAAACTTAAGGAAAGCAGTCTCCTTGGCCTATGGTAGGAATTTTGTCCGTGAGACCTATTGCTGGAGAAGATTCCCACGCATTTGAGGCCGAGTCTGATGAACTCCAGTGTCCTTCTTCAGGCTATTCATCTGCATCCTCAGTCATCAAAACCACAAACATTAGTATCCAGGGGGACAGACTTCTGCTACCTGCAAACTCAAACAAGGGCAGCTCTGAACCTTTTCTCCTTTGTTGTTTGAATTCTTTTTCTACTGCAAGGCAGCTGGACTCAGCCATAAATTTTGATTAGCAAGACGTGGAAAGTTACTGTCAGTGCTTAAGGGAGATTTTTTTTTTTTCTCTTTAAAACCTTATTTTTCTCTTTGGTTTAAAAATAGAATGGAACCTTACAAATCCAGCCACATTTTAGGATTCTGTCAAGCCTATTAAATTGTAAATGCCAATATGCTGGGTTGCAAAGCTCAAAGACTGTACACATTATGTTAGTTATTATTTATAAAATTGCTTATTCTGTTTTGGCAAGTTCCAATGAGATTGGGCATAAAATG
>NW_003854976.1:0-2388 GCF_000181295.1 Otolemur garnettii | reverse complement strand
GGCCCACCACGGGGTCCAGTGCTGACACACAGGCCGGGCCCACCATGGGGTCCAGTGCTGACACACAGGCCGGGCCCACCATGGGGTCCAGTGCTGACACACAGGCCGGGCCCACCATGGGGTCCAGTGCTGACACACAGGTGGGGCCCAGCACAGGGTCCAGTGGTGCCACATAGGCCAGGCCCAGCACAGGGTCCAGTGGTGACACACAGGCTGGGCCCAGCACAGGGTCTAGTGCGGACACACAGGCCAGGCCCAGCTCAGGGTCCAGCCTGTGCATTGCCCTCCTCAGGAGGAGGCCAAAGTTAGCACCCGGGCTTTGGAGTCAGGAAGCCGATCTCTCCTTTTGATCGCAATAAAGTGACTCAGCCTTCCTCCAAGTCAGTTTCCTTACCTGTAAAATGGTCGTAATTCTGCCTGCCCCAAGTGGCTACTGTGAGACTGATACGAGATAATGTGGGTCAAGCTGTGCCATGGGAACATATGAGCCACACATGCCCTTTAAAATGTCCCAGGAGTGACATTTAGAAAATAACATACACTGCATACCCCAACACATCCCAGGTCATTCCAACATGAAATTGCTATAAATGAGATGGTTTGCAGAGTCTCACGAAGTCTTCAGAATCCAGTGTGTGCACCCAGCCTTACAGCGCATAGCAAGCCTGTGTGCGGCCAGGGGAGGCTGAGCTGGGCACCAATCCTTAGTCTGAACGGTCATCAGGTGGACAACTGCTCACTTTCTTAATCACAAGATTTCCTACCCACTCACAGATGAGGAGCTTCCTAAACAGAAGGACCACGGAGGCAAGTTTGAACTTGCAGGCAGCACCAAGACAAATTCCTTATTCTTTCCCCAGAAATGAACCAGATAAAACCAAACAAATAAAAGCTTTTGAAAGTTTGGAGCGCTTAGCTACTGTGTGCAGAGACAGAGCATACTCCGTGCAGAGCCTGGACCCGAGGCCACGTCACTGGGCTGGGGCGTGGCTCACAGCTCCGTCTGCATGCGGCCGTGCTGCTGGACAGGCCCACCCCCACCCCCCCGCAATCCTCACTGCACATCCTCAAGAGAACTCAGATTATTATTAAAAAGGGAGACTCAGAGAAAAGAAATGATTTGTCTAGAAAGGATTCCAGGTCAGTCTGAAAGGACAAAGCCAGGGACTGTTCTGTCCCTTTCACTCCTTGGCAATGTCCAGAGACAAGTACATCCTGAACCCCCTGTTTTGATCTGTTGGTCCCGCTGAACATCCCTGCCTGGTACAAGAGGGATAACATTTTAAGGACAGACTGGCCAGGGTGGGCAAAACAAATCCCCTCCTTCCTTTTGTAGATGAGTTAATAGGTCCCAAAGGAGACACGGCCACCTCCCTTTGGACCTCCCTTTGCTGGGGACGCTACAGTGATAACACCAAGCACTGGGTCTTAAGAACACACGGGACAAGAGCCATTCCCGTCGCTGGCACAGGCTTCCTTGAGCTCCACCATGAAGATGTGACCCGCATGCCAGGCACGAGAAACCTGATAGGGTCCACAGCATTGCCCAGATAGAGGCTGCCCTCCCCTTGAAATTAGCTCTAAACTCCTTTCCAGGCTGAGGGAGGCCCTTGGAAATGGCCTCTCCCGCTCCATCTGCTCATGGGCCAAGCTGCAGCCTCCCTCACCTTCCATCCCTCCGTACCCACTGAGCTCACCCAGCTTTGGGCTCCAGGTTCTGAGCCTGATCTTTCTCAGTCTGATTTTATTTCAATTGCCGGCTTGCCCTGCAAAGTGAGCCCACCCTCTCTCTCCACCACCACCTTTTATCGCCCTCGTATGCTGCCCAACTTGTATTTGCTTGTTCACAGCTGCCTGTCCTCGTGGATTTCAGGGTGGATTTCAGAGCTTCGTGGGGAGCCCTCGTCTTTCTCTGCTGCACCCCCAGGGCGCGGTGTGATTTCTGGAACATCGCAGGTGTCAGAGACCTAGTCTTTTGAGTGAACTTGTCTGAGGCAATGCTCAGAGGGGTAAATGGATGGAAGTTCCTGGGAAAAGGATTTTTAACTTAGGAAACAGAGAAACTTTCAGGTGGTGACTCTGACCCTGGGGAGTCATACAGAAACCAGCCGTTAACTACACTTCTCAGGGTGGCTGGAAAAGATCACCCGCAAGTCTAGAACATATTTTAATTAAAAAAGGAGGGGAAGGTATGAAATAACCCTTCAAAAATATTTTAATTTTCTCCTTAAGTCTCCTTATTATGTAATTCGCATCATGACCTAGATTTCAAATGTAATTTATCATAATATCTCGTCTTGGTCCTGCTGCTAGAACGCATTCATGGATGAAATGAAATAGCCAGAATATTTCACCAAAGATAAACTTGCTGCGTCAGACACAGGGATG
>NW_003854975.1:0-2389 GCF_000181295.1 Otolemur garnettii | reverse complement strand
ATAATGTATATACGAAGCATAAATAAATTTCATGTATAGATTTTGGTCTTATCCATCCTCAGGTCACTTTGTTATTTATATGCAAATATTCCAAAATGAAAAATTATCTGAAATCCAAACCATTTCTAGTCCCAAGCATTTTGCATTTCAAATAAGGGATACTCAACTTATATTTCTTCTTACCTTCCTGTGTAAATCCCTTTGGAATCCTTTTCTCATAGCTCAAGACTCCACTTCTTCCAGAAATTGTGAATCGCAAATTGTTTCTATCTCAACTGCGGCAAATGGTAATTGTTCCATTGTACTTCATTATTAAAGGGCCATTGGATAAAAATTTCCCAGAGCATAGGGAATTCCCAGGGCATGGCAATGGTAGTGGGGGGATAATCTGCTACTGACTAAAGTTTACATACACATTGTTCTCTTCTTTCTTCTGGAGCTCATTAGCAATGACCTGTGTTCTGACAAAAATCGCACTGTAGGGCGGAGGACTATTCAGGTTTCTGAGAATTCTTTATGCATAAAGAGTATTGTAGCTATGTGCGGTCTGCACCTTTATTGCACTCCTTATAATGTTTGTCCAGGGCAGCAGCTGAACACATGTACTAGAGCTTTTGACTATTGAATATTTCTGTAGAATTTCTGAACACCATCATCCCTGTTCCTATTTCGTTCTAATAAACCAAAAAGGCAGTCTGGTTGGCACACCCTAATCTTAATTAGTTAGGTGGTTTTGGCTTAAATTTAACCTCTTTTTTTTTTTTTTGCCTAGATGGATTTCAATGGTTTGTATGTTCCTCTTAAAGTTAGAAAAGTGGGACGTAAGTCATCTGTTTCATCCAATTCATTTCTTTTACTAAGGCAGGATAGCATGCTCATAAGCCATAGATTTACTCTTTAACCTTTCAATGAACTTGTTGAGGTTGGTGAAACACAATTCTTTCCAAAGAATGAGACTAAAAATAAGATTGCATATATTCTGGCAGCTCTCTTAACCCCAAACAAAGATGAGAAAACTTTTAGAACTCTGAGAGCTATTTGGGGACTTTCCCATTATCCTAGAGCAGCCAAAATATTTTGGTCTTTTCCCTTTCCTCTTCCCCCAACTTTCCTCCAAACCTGAGCCAAATCAGATAGTCACAGAGGGGGAAGATCTCCTTTCCTCACCTTCTTTGTGGTAGGATAATGGAAAATGCTCTGCTGGTCAGATTCGGGCTCCTGGCAGCTGCTGTGTTGGCAACAATTAGGGAAGATTTTGAACTAAACCTCTGGCTGCTGAAAGTTTTTGGATTTGGGGTCTGATGTTATCGAAAACATTCATCTGGTCTGATGCAGAAACATATTGTTTAATCTAGCAGGAATGCGAGCAGGTTGTTCTTCACAGTGCATTTAGAGCGCTCTGTCTTTTTTTGTGGTGAAGTCTACAGCAGTTGCTCGGTGTAATCGGAGACGGGTCCGTCTGGGGCTGGAGTAGGCCACCACATTTTAGTTTAGTCTGTTTCAACCCTTAGGCAGAGTCTGAAGAGATTTCTCAAATGAATGAAACAGTGGTTAAATTTCCTGGTTTCTTCGGCAAAGTTTGAGTTGTTATACAGATCTTAGGCTAATTCTCTCTCCAAGTTCAGATTTCAAATATTTAGGTCAAGAATCATTTTCTCTTTCAAGCATATGCGCGTGCACACACAGAAGGATCTGAATCTGAGGATCTGTTTATTTTACTCAGGCAAAGTGCTTTCATGGTGTGAAAAAATATTATTTCTAATAATAAAGCACTTCTGACCTAAATTGACCAATCTCTTTATGTTATTTGTGTCGTATTAATTGCTGATAAAGATATAATACAGAAGTTGCCGATTTAATACATAGTCTTTAATTTTTTGAATATAAAGATTGTACTGAGTTGCACAAATATTGCCTCTGAAGCATAGAAACACAGTTTAATTTTAGAATCATTGTGAAGGAAGGAAACAATGGTAACCTTACCAACATTTTGTACGTGTTTTAGTTCAAGCTGCTGTAACAGAATATGCTATGGACTGGATGGCTTAAACAACAAATATTTATTTCTCACAGTTCTGGAGGCTGGGAAGTCAAGGCACTAGCAGATCTGATGTCTGGTGAGGGCCTACTTACTGCCTGCTCCATAGATAGCTGTGTCCTCAGATGGTGGAAGAAGCAATTGAGCTGTTAGGGTCTCTTTTTTGAAGACACTATTTATTCCCATTTGAGGAGGCCTCTGCCCTCATGGCTCAATCACTGCCCAAATGCTCCACCTCCTAATACTGTTTCACTGGGGGATGTCAACCAATGAATTGTGAGGAAGTTAAACATTCAGTTCATAAGAGATGTCTTTGAATAAAGAATGTGACTGGAAGCACCATCAGACAAC
>NW_003854974.1:1590-2389 GCF_000181295.1 Otolemur garnettii | reverse complement strand
GGGGGGAGGTTTGTATTACTTTGTGGATTTGCCAAGCTCTACTGTAGGTCCTTCATCCTCTTCTCCCTCCATCATTTGATGGCTCACACAGAGTGTGATAAGGAGACAAAAGCTGAAACTCAGGTCTCAAGATTATTTTGTCTTTTTTTTGAAACAGAGTCTCACTTTTTCGCCCTCAGTAGAGTGCCCTAGAGTGCCCTGGTATTACAGCTCACAGTAATCTCAAACTCTTGGACTTAAGCGACTCTTTTGCCTCAGCCTCCCAAGTAGCTAGGACTACAGGCGCCTGCCACAACGCCAGGCTATTTTTTAGAGGTAGGGTCTCACTCTTGCTCCAGTTCAGGCTGGTCTCAAACCTGTGAGCTCATGCAATCCACCCACCTCAGCCTCCCAGAGTGTTAGGATTACAGGCGCAAGCCACCGCACCCAGCTAAGATTCTTCTTACCATTTGAAAAATGTGTTAATTTCCATGCAAATACAATTCTCATGTCTAAATAATTTGAGCCCTTCCTGGACACATGAGGATGTATTTTCCACTGCATTATAAGGTTGTAAGAATACACACAATCTATACCAAAAGAACCGCATTTCTGACTAGACAATGCGTAATAGAGCACAGGTTGGGGAGCAGCAGAGGGAAACAGAGAAAATAAAAGTTGCTTTCCATACATTCTCTTAAATATTTCTCACAATGACCTTATGAAGTAGGTAGCTTTATCCACATTTTATGAGGAATCTTAAACTAAGAAATTTGTTCAAGATTCCTCATTAGTATAGTGGTCAGTAAAAAAAAAAAAA
>NW_003854974.1:0-651 GCF_000181295.1 Otolemur garnettii | reverse complement strand
CCAAGTAGCTGGGACCACAGGCGCCAGCCACAACGCCCGGCTATTTTTTGGTTGCAGCCGTCATTGTTGTTTGGTGGGCTCGGGCTGGTTTCGAATCCGCCAGCTCACGTGTATGTGGCTGGCGCCTTTGCCGCTTGAGCCACAGGAACCGAGCCCTAAGTGACTATTCTTGAATCGTTTGTGCTCTCACGGACCCTTCATTAGTTTGGAAAAGTTCTATTTATTATTATTGGTTCCTCATCTTCTGAAGAAAACAGTACTTTAACCAAACCCAAACCTTTGCTTCGACTGGGAAATTACTCTTCGTGTTCCCTCTGTGCTTAATTTCTGTATTATCACTCCTTTTCCGATCCTGTTTGATAATTTTAAAACTCTGGCTTCCCGTCATCTCTAACGAACAGGCGAGTGAGGAGAGCGGGAGACGGAGGGATGTGGGTAAAGACCATTTCAAAACACTACAGATTATACTTGAAAACATGCTTCAGGTAGGGATAACTTAGGGAAATGCCCCATCACCCTCTGGCACTGCTCACAGCTTCAGCAGAAAGTATTTGCCTAAAAAGGGAAAAGTCCACAGGCAGGAGCTGGTCCAGAGGAGATAAGCTGCAATTCCCAGCATTCCCAGTAAAAGTCGCCGCCGACCGGCGCGGC
>NW_003854973.1:1810-2389 GCF_000181295.1 Otolemur garnettii | reverse complement strand
CTTGCTTTGCAGAGGAGAAAAGCAAAGCCCAGACAGGGGAAATTTTCACCTATGACAATGTAGTGGGTGGTGGCGAAGTCAGCTCTGGATTCCTAGGTCAGTCCCTTGCCACTGTGAAAGAGCAGAAAGACCAAATCCATTGGAAAGAGAGAATGTATTGTCAGACTCACTATGCTTGACAACTGTAGGTCTTATTTAAAATTCCCACGTAGAATTTAGCCCAAATTTTACCCACCCCAAAAGCTGATTTTTTTTTCAGCCACCACTGATTGGCTGTCTGCCATGCGGGACACTAAAGATGGAGGACCTCACAGTTGAAGAACTAGAAACAGCCTGTGGGTCATGTTGGCCTGCTCCCTGATGAGTTAGAGCATGGCCGAGGCTGGAACATGCTCTGGAAACCCATGTTAGGCTCTGTGTGGAGTTTCAGAAGGCAAGGAACCTGTGGCTGTATCTATGGAGGGGTCGGGAAAGATACACTTGCAATGATCCTCAGAAACTATAGGTAGGTCGGGCAGAGCTTGTGGCTCAGTAAGTAGGGTGTTGGCCCCATATACTGAGGGTGGTGGGTTCAAACCC
>NW_003854973.1:0-395 GCF_000181295.1 Otolemur garnettii | reverse complement strand
TATCTTCACCTGGCCTCTTCTTCCCTTCAGCTCTCCCTTCCCTGGTCCTTTCCTGATACCAAAAGGAACAAAGAGGCCCAGAGAATAAGGAGATGGTTCCTGAAGCCAAGCAGACATTTCAGAAGAGATGGCTTCTGCTATTCTGTTCTATATGTCAAGAACTTCCCAGCAGTTTGTAATGTTTAACCTGGAACATTCACTTCTAGAAATCAAAGGGGAAAAAACTTCCATTGATTCCACTGCTTTTTAACATTGTAATGGAAGTCTTACCCATTGGAATCAGGCAAGAGGAGGCAATCAAGGGTATACAATAGGGTCAGAGGAGATCAAACCTTCACTCTTCGCAGATGATATGATTTTCTACCTGGAAAACCCCAGGGATTCAACCACAAAAC
>NW_003854972.1:0-2392 GCF_000181295.1 Otolemur garnettii | reverse complement strand
AGTGTCACTGGCTCACAGCCATCTCAAACTCCTGGGCTCAAGTGATTCTCTTGCCTCAGCCTCCCAAGTAGCTGGGACTACAGGTGCCTGCCACAATGCCCAGCTATTTTTTGTTGCAGTTGTCATTGTTGTTTAGCTGGCCCAGGCTGGCTTTGAACCCATCAGCTCCGGTGTATGTGACTGGCACTGTAACCACTGTGCTATGAGCGCCGAGCCTAAGCTTGTAATTATTAATGCTTATGTCAGGGCTTTGGCATGGCCATCACCAGAATAGTGTTCGTTGTACCCAGCAGGTAGGTTTTTATCCTGCACCCACCTTCCTGCCTTCCTCTCCTCTTGGTTTTTCATGTCCTCTATATCACTTTGTGCCTGAGTGCTACCCATACATTAGCTTCTACTTGTTAGAGAGCACACGTGGTATTTGGTTTCCATTCCTGTGATTCTTCACTTAGGATACTGGTCTCCATGTCCATCCCTGTTCCTGCAAAAGACATTATTTCATTCCTTTTTATGGCTGAGTAACACTCCATGGTATATTGTACTACATATACTACATTTTCTGCATCCACTCGTGAATTGAAAGGTGTTCGGGTTGATTCCATATCTTTGCAATTGTGAATTGTGCTATCATAAGCACTTTGAGGTATTTGTTCTTAGTACACTTTTCAAATGAAATTTAGGGACCTTTATTTGTTTTCCCTTTTACATAACGTTCTTTTAAGTCATGAAGTACAAAAAAAAATTATGAAGTACAATACACCATATACAAATATACACCATAATAATTATGAAGTACAACATACCAATATATAAATATACACCATAATAATTAATTATGAAGTATAATACACCAGTATATCACTATATACCGTAATAATTATGAAGCATATACTAGTTGTCCCTCAGGTCCTGAAATGGAGCATGGCTAATGCCTCCCTGTGTCTCTTCTCATTCTGAAGTTTATGATGTTACTTTGTTGCCTTTTTTTTTTTTTTTTTTTGGAGACAGAGTTTCACTATGTCTCCCTTGGTGGAGTGCCGTAGTGTCACTGGCTCACAGCCATCTCAAACTCCTGAGCTCAAGTGATTCTCTTGCCTCAGCCTCCCAAGTAGCTGGGACTACAGGTGCCTGCCACAATGCCCAGCTATTTTTCGTTGCAGTTGTCATTGTTGTTTAGCTGGCCCAGGCTGGCTTTGAACCCATCAGCCCCGGTGTATGTGACTGGCACCGTAACCACTGTGCTATGAGCGCCGAGCCTAAGCTTGTAATTATTAATGCTTATGTCAGGGCTTTGGCATGGCCATCACCAGAATAGTATTTGTTGTACCCAGCAGGTAGGTTTTTATCCTGCACCCACCTTCCTGCCTTCCTCTCCTCTTGGTTTCTCATGTCCTCTATATCACTTTGTGCCTGAGTGCTACCCATACATTAGCTTCCACTTGTTAGAGAGCACACGTGGTATTTGGTTTCCATTCCTGTGATTCTTCACTTAGGATACTAGTCTCCATGTCCACCCCTGTTCCTGCAAAAGACATTATTTCATTCCTTTTTATGGCTGAGTAACACTCCATGGTATATTATACTACATATACTACATATACTACATTTTCTGCATCCACTCGTCAATTTAAGGGTGTTCAGGTTGATTCTGTATCTTTGCATTTGTGAATTGTGCTATCATAAGCACTTTGAGGTATTTGTTCTTAGTACACTTTTCAAGTGAAATTTAGGGACCTTTATTTTTTTTCCCTTTTACATAACATTGTTTTAAGTCATGAAGTACAAAAAAAAAATTGTGAAGTACAATACACCATATACAAATATACACCATAATAATTATGAAGTACCACATACCAATATATAAATATACACCATAATAATTAATTATGAAGTATAATACACCAATATATCACTACATACCGTAATAATTATGAAGCATATACTAGCTGTCCCTCAGGTCCTGAAGTGGAGCATGGCTAATGCCTCCCTTTGTCTCTTCTCATTCTAAAGCTTATGATGTTACTTTTTTTTTTTTTTTTTTTTTTTTTTTGGAGACAGAGTCTTATTCTCCTGCCCAAGCTAGAGTGCCATGGCATCCGCCTACCTCCTGCCTCAGCCTCCTGATTGGCTGGAGCTACAGACACCCTCCACAGTGCCTGGCTAATTTTTCTATTTTCAGTAGAGCCAGGGATCTTGCTCTTGCTCAGGGGGGTCTCTAACTCCTAAGCTCATGTGATCCTCCCACCTGGGCTTCCCATGTTGCTTTTCTTTAGATTTTTTTTTTTTTTTTGAGACAGAGCCTCACTTTGTCTCCCTTGGTACAGTGCTGTGGCATCACAGCTCACAGCAACCTCCAACTCCTGGGGTTAGGCAATTCTCTTGCCTCAGCCTC
>NW_003854971.1:0-2400 GCF_000181295.1 Otolemur garnettii | reverse complement strand
TCCTTTAAGAACAAGCTTTATGAACAACATCTTGGAAAGTCTAACAACTTCCAGAAGCCCAAGCCTACCAAAGGCAAGGCCGAGGCCCACTTCTCATTGGTGCACTATGCTGGCACCGTGGACTACAACATTGCTGGCTGGCTTGACAAGAACAAGGACCCCCTGAATGAGACCGTGGTTGGGCTGTACCAGAAGTCTGCAATGAAGACTCTGGCTTTCCTCTTCACCGGGATGCAAGCTGAAGGTCATTTTTAATAGCATTCATATGTTACAAGAGGCACAAAATAGAAATAAACTGTTTATCAGAGACAAATATAGTTAGAGCAAAACCTAACATGAAAATATTGGCCAATATGGGTCTAATGAAAGATAGTATATTTAATAACTGTGGTGTTGTCTTACAATCATGCGCTTTCAGAGCTAAAATTGACACTGTGGATCATTTAACCTCATTTAGCCCACAGCCTCATTTAATCAATGAGAAAATAAGAAACTCAGGGTAAGTGACTTGCTCAGGATCACACACTTCATTTCTAGCATTTTAATAATATTGCTTCTTTCAAGGATCTAGCTAATCTGGAGTTAAGAAAATCCTTTATCAGGCCTAGTGCTTGGGGAATTGAAGTTCTATTCTCTTAAATGCCCTAAGACCAGATTTTCAAGTAAC
Source organism: Otolemur garnettii (assembly GCF_000181295.1). Classification (NCBI taxonomy): domain Eukaryota; kingdom Metazoa; phylum Chordata; class Mammalia; order Primates; family Galagidae; genus Otolemur; species Otolemur garnettii. The sequence goes on along the minus strand of NW_003854971.1, from coordinate 1,733 downwards.
AACATGGAAGCACAGGAAAATAGGAAAAGGGACTTCCCTATAGATTAGCAAAGTCTCAAGGGGACCAAGCACATACCTGTGCCTATTCTCTGGGCAATGTGTGCACTAAGTAGGCATTACTATCTTATTTCCTTGGCCCTGCCTTCAGAGAATAGACATTGCTGATTTGGAGCAGGAGAATCCCATCCCCTACCCTATCTACCCTTTACATTCCCAATTCTTTCGCTGTTAATTTTTTTTCTGAGTGCCCATAAAATAAGCCAATAGTTATATTTCTTAATTTACAGTTGAGCAAGGAGAGATTTGGAAATAGAAATGGTGTAAAGGAATGAGTGCAAATTTAAATTCCAAAAATAATTTTAGCGTTCCTAATATTTATGGATAGTACTTAAAAGACTTTTGCAGCCAGGTATAGTGGTTCATGCCTGTAATCCTAGCACTGGGAGGCTGAAGGAGGAGGATCACTTAAGCTCAGAATTTCAGACCACATCTCTACAAAAACAGGAAAATTAGCGACAGGGTGGTGGTGAGTACCGGTAGTCCCAAAGTACTTGGGAAGCCGAGGTAGGAGGATTATTTTTGAGGTTCCAGGAGTTTGAGGTTGCAGTGACTCATAATGACGCCACTGCGCTTTAGGCAAGGTGACAGAGCCAGACTCTGTCTAAAAGAATAAAAACAAAAAACTACTGCAAATAATTTTAATTTTTCTATCTTATTTTTTAGAGGGTGGTGGTGGAAAGAAAGGTGGCAAGAAGAAGGGTTCTTCATTCCAGACAGTATCAGCTCTTTTCAGGGTAAGGTATATTCTTGAATTCCAGGTGAAGACTTTTATTAAAAAATTAAATTATCCTAACAGAAAAATATTTTTTAAAGATATCTATAGGAAGGCCAGACACATTGGCTCATGCCTATAATTTCAGTACTTTGGATGTCAGGACAGGAGGAACATTTGATCCTAGGATGTCCAGGAAACACAGCAAGACGCTGTTTCTACAAAAAATTTAAAAAATTAGTAGGGTAGCACATGCCTGTAGTCCCAGCTACTTGGGAGGCTGAAGTGGGAGAATTGTTTGAGCTCAGGAGTTCATTGCTTCATCCCTCTGCACATCAGCCAAAAAGTGAGAACTTGTCTATACACACATATATGTACACAAAAGGATATCTATAATGAACATGAAGAAAGTAGTAGTATCATACTAAAAAAAATCTGAAAAATGCCTTAGGAAGAATTTTACCAAAAAAACACACTCCTCACATCAATGCTTATGAAAAATGAACCATTTCTCCTAAGTCTCAAATCCAAGAGAAGATATGGTATTCAAATTTCACATGAAATCAAACCTCTTAAAAGCAATCAATCACTGTATTCAATTATATCTACTCCATATGTCTAAAGTTACAATACAAATTTTCTCTGACTCACAGTGCTTGAGAATAATAAACCAAAATTGACATTGTGTTATCTGTCATCTCTTAGCTGCACTCCATATGGATGACTCTTCCTGGTCATAGTGATTTGTTTTTCACTGAGATATCTTGTCAACATGTGAAATGTAGGCACAACTGACAATATGGGTCATTGGTAGGGACTTTCCTATAGATGCATCTAGAAATTATTTTGAAACTTCTAATATGGTTCCACAGGAGAATTTGAACAAGCTGATGACCAACCTGAGGAGCACTCACCCCCACTTTGTACGCTGCATCATCCCCAATGAAACCAAAACTCCTGG
>NW_003854970.1:0-2401 GCF_000181295.1 Otolemur garnettii | reverse complement strand
TTAAACTCACCTTCTCTTTTTCACATAATTTGACTATTTCCTTAGATTTCTTTTCTTACATTGGAAAACAAAATCTGATAAAAATGACTTAATAAAACAATAATAATAGTTAATGTATGTGATCACAAGAAGAAATAGAATTGAAATATTGGTCATAAAAAGAATAGGAAAGAGGAAAAAAATTATAGCTCCTAGGATCCTCACATATCTATCAGCTATTGTTTTTCTATTAGTCCTAATGATTGCAGTTATTGCCGCCTACTTTAGAGCTTATTTTGTTAAATCTTTCTCTACTGTGTTATTTTAGAAATAGTAAGTTTAAAATTATCAATTAATTAAATTATTATTATTAAATTTCATTTTGTTTATTGCTTGTTTGCATTTACTAAGTTTTTATGACAAATCCTTTCCTATAAGAAAGTCATAAAAATTTCTCCTATAGGGCAGCACTTGCAGCTCAAAGGAGTAGGGCGCCGGCCCCATATGCCAGAGGTGGCGGGTTCAAACCCAGCCCCAGCCAAAAAATACAAAAAAAATTTTTTCCTCTATAGATTTGTTATGAAGTTTAAAACGATTTGACTTTGTATATTCAACTTTGTATTTGGTATGAAATAGTAATTTTACTTCATTTTCCTCATGCCAATTACACTTTTGTAAAAGTGTATTAAATATAGCATTTTTTAACCTAAGATTTGCAATGCCAACTATATTACATTGTGCTTTTGTACATGCATGGATGTGCTTCTGAGGTCTTCCGTAGGCCTATGTATGGATTCCTGAACCTGTGTAAAACTGCATTACCTACTATGCAATAATGAGAGCAAGCCTTGATCTCTGATAGCATAAATTCTTCACAGTGCTCTCCTTTGAAAATAGAGCGTTAAGCCTTAACTTTTCAACGTGATTTTTAGGTTTCTTTTTGCCAAATGTGAGTAGGTATCTAATTCCAATTCATATTGGCTGAAAGACAATACTTCTTCACTAACTGAGTGCATCCTTTATAAAAAATACCCATGTATGAGTTGGTCTGTTTTCAGACTCATTTCTTTTCCACTAGTGTACTGTTTTCTACTCATTGTTATTATCACAGCAGGCCCTTTGTCTGGCTCTTCTTTTTCTTAGAGAGCGTTCCAGTTAGGATTTGGCAGAAGCTCTCTGGGAAACTAGTCAAGGAGTGAGAGAAACAGGACAAGGAAAGAGAAAAGCAAAATCATGCAAAGTTGCACAGATAACTTCAGTTTGAACTCACAGGGTAAAATTTGCATTCTGACTTACTCTAGTTTTCCAGACTTTGGGCAAAGAATTAGGTTACATGATGACTTCCATGGATATTAGGCACCCTTACCTTTGTGGGCCCTTTTCTCCATTAAAAATTGTTTATATTTTATGATTATATTGGTAGAAAAATGAATATAATTCAGATTGGATTTACTATTGTATAGTCATTATTATTATTAAATATGTCTATTTTTAACTGATGTTATATTAAATTAAAATTAGAGCCCTGTTGTGGCACTAAATAGTATCATGGGCCCTAAGCATCATGCATAATTGTCTAATGGTAAGTCGGCACTGGCATGGAGGCTGGGCTTTAATGTTCTGCTTCCTGGGATAATGCTTAGTGGAGGTCCCAGCTTTCCTCTCTAAAGCACTGGGACATGTTAAGGATGGTAATCATTTGGATTCAAAACCTTCATTCAACATCCAAACTGATATTTACCAAATACATGGTAACTATGTGATATTGGACTGTTGATTAATTTACATTAATTATTACACTATTTATATGTATATCAAAATTATCACATTGTATACCTTGAATTTTTCAAGCATGAGTGAACATTTTGATTTGTTCTTTTTAAAAAAAGGTTAGAGATTATGAAGATTTTATTCTTTTTAAATTAATTAATTTATTATTGTTTCAGAATATTACAGGGGTATACACATTTTGGTTAAATAATTTGTTTTGTACATTTCAGGTCAAAGTTATAACTGTGCCCTTCACCTGGCATGTGTGCATTAGGTATGAATGAACCCCAACCCTCGTTCCCGCTCCCACCTACTTGTTCATCATTGAATTTTATTCCCTATGTGCACATCAGATTCATTAGTTCCAATTTAGTATTGAGTACATGTTGTTTGTTTTCCATTTTTGGGATACTCTGTTAGAATAGTGGTCTTCAGGTCCATTCAGGTTGTTATGAAAGATCCTTTTCGATGGCTGAGTAGTGTTCCATGGTATAAAAATACTGCATCTTATTAATCCACTTATCTATTGATGGGCATTTGGGTGGTTTCCACATCCTTGCAATTGTGAATTGTGCTGCTATAAACATTCAAGTGCAAATGTCTTTATGACAAAATGTCCTTTGCAAAAATACTTAGCAGTAGAATTGCTAGA
>NW_003854969.1:1642-2402 GCF_000181295.1 Otolemur garnettii | reverse complement strand
GTCAAATCAAAAAGAATGAGGAGAGAATCTGGTGAATTGAAATGTCTGTTAAAATAGATCAAGTCCCCCAAAGTCTGTATTTGGCCTCAGCTATTCAAGCAGATGAAGATCGTCTTTAAATTTCCCAGGTAACTGGGGCAGAGTAGCCCTCAACTGTTGCCCCAGAGTGTAGTAGGTCCGCTTAATGAGATGGACTAATTAGGCCCTGGGCCTGTGGTTCAGCGGCTTTGGCTTCTTCAGAAGAACGCCACAGACCTCCCGTTCACCTTTTATCTCAATCAATCGCCGTGTATTTGCTGAGGGCCTCGGGAGTGGGGCTCGGGAGGTGTAGATCATTCCATTTGTCGCAGCGCATATTTTCAATATTATGATAAGAGGACAAGGGACTCTGCATTTTGTCAACTTGCAAGTCCAAGATTGATCCGCAAATAGATGGGCCTCCCCGTATTCTGAATTAAAGCACGTGTTTGGGCAGTTTATTGACAGTTGATAACTACTGACCACCAGTCCTGATGGAGTTACAAAGGTCAGGTCAAGGCAGGTCAGAGCCACAAAGGATGCCTCCTGCCCCCTCAGCTCACTCCCCTCCCAGAAGGGACGTGAAGGTCAATAATGAAGCCACCTGTAGGTTCTGAAGGCTTTTCCAGTCTCTCTGCCTCTGGCTGTGCTGTGACATGACCACAGTGCAGCCTGGACCTTTCCTGCTTTCGCCCTCGCTGCTGCCATGGGAGTCACATGGCAAGGCCGGGAAGCCAGGGCT
>NW_003854969.1:0-783 GCF_000181295.1 Otolemur garnettii | reverse complement strand
GCCAGGGGTTAGTCTCCGTAACACTGTCTCATCGGGCACTCGTGGAGTGATTTTCCTCAACATCAGTATGGTTGGTGCCAGGATGATCTGTATTTTTAATTAATGATTCCTAACTGCCCCTGTGTCAGGTCAGTTGGGGGAGCTCAGAGTAACTCCAAACTTCGGCCTGACCAAAGCCTCATATAGCCTCTTGCAGCCCAAGGCAGAGAAAAGCAGAAGAATAATTCTATACAAGATGATCTTAGCATCACAAAGCACTCCTGCAGCTCAGTCCCTGTGGCTAATCACAGTTGTGGAAGCACAGGGCACCCATCTCCGTGGCTCTGTGGACACCTCAGTCCTGTGAACAGGAGTCACATGGCAAAAAGGGATGTGACATGAACAAGAGCTCTGGACTATGATCTCTTGGTCTGTGAATAACAGAAGGCGATCTTAAATTCTAGGATTTGGAGGGATTGGAACAGAAGGACTAGACCAGTGCATCACACAGAACTCTCCAGAGCCTTTTCAGAGTGGAAGGAGGTGGGTTGGGCTGTGGACTCCTCACCCCTTTGTAGGGCAGTCTAGTGCCAATGGATTTGCCTCATGTTGTATATTTTTATATACATCACCTGCTGACTCTGGTCAAGTCATAGGGGCGACCTGAACTGCTGTGGTGAAGACCAAAAGGCCAAGTCCAGGATCTAGAAGAAAGAAGGCTGCACTCAACAGGCACAGGACAAGACAGCAATGGCATTGGGACCATGCATTGGCCATCCCTGGGGTATATATATATATATATAT
>NW_003854968.1:0-2405 GCF_000181295.1 Otolemur garnettii | reverse complement strand
TGACGTTAGATGAGGTAACTCAATCACAGCCCCTCGCACGGCGCCTGGCACGTGGTAAGTGCTAATAATAGCTAGTATGAGCTGTTCTTCATTAACAAGCCCATGTAGTTTGGGCATAGGTACATTTGCGTACATATGGGTACATTTGGGTACATTTGTTGCATATGTAATATGGGAAGCGTCCCCCGCCATGTGCAGGGACAAACGCAGAAATGAGCGGAGACAGTTCTTTCCTTTGTAGTTTACACCTGAGTTTCTTGAGATCCGAGACTGACTTTGTTTCATGGCAGTAAAAGTACCTGGATACCTTTAATCTACAAATTACACTCCTAATAATCATCTGTCAAAGATATACCGTCTTCATGATTCAGAGTGGGGCGGGGAAAGAGTGTCAGTGAATCTTCCTATTTTAACAAAAATAGAAACATTTTTTAAGAAACGAAAATTCCTGTGTTCACCTCCCTGTAACCCCTTCTGCCACCACAAACACCCACATCCCTTAACTTGTGTCCGCGAGACGGGAACATGTTAAAATGGGACTCTGTGTGTTAGCAGATGCCTTTCACGGGGTTAAAAACATGCTACTGGCTTTTGGCACCTAGTACCACGTTTCATAAAAAGCATTGCTTAAATCTTTTAATAGCAGCCAAGTTCATCTTCACGTAGAGGAAAACCCTTGTTTTAGTTCAGTGCCTTTCTTTCATCTTCCTGTTTGGAAAACCGTACTTCCAGCCTGCATTTGGTCAGACCTTGTAGGAAAGGTAGAAAAAAGATCAGCACAGGGTTTACAGACCAGAAATCTGCTTGGCGAGGGAGTTACTGAAGACTGTGGCGTAGGCGCTGCAGAGAAAGTGCCTTATGATTGATTTCCATTCGAGTCAGACTGACTGCAGCGTGGTCATTTTTCTAACCCGTAACTGCTCACACTGCAGTAGTCTGCTATCTGCAGGGCGTCTGAATTATAGCAGTCTGTGTCCACATTACCTCTTACACAAATTACTTACACTCGTTTCTTTTTCCATGCAAATTCATCAGTTTTACAGCCCCTCATAGCCACAGTCAGGAAACTCTGGCAGAGAGCACAAATTGATAAAATGAGTTAATTTTACTATACTTATTTTTTTTTCCTTTCTAAAAGCCCTTTCTCATAGGCACCGTTCAGGAAGCATATTACAGCAAAAAGAGATAACAAAGGGGTGAATTTTCTCGCCATAAATTACTTTCCAAGTTAATTCCCTCTAACGATGATTCCAGATTTGCCTGAGTTTTCATAGCATTGTGCATTTTACAACTGTGCCTTTGATAGAAAGGAGAACAAGGATTTTCCCATGTTCAGTCCTTTTGTGCCAGTGACATGGACTTTCTTACAAGGTCCTTGCCACTAGACTGCAGAACAACGCCAGCTTGTGCTGGGTCCACAGAGCTGTGTGCTGTCACTGGGCGCACACCTCCCCCCGTCTGAAAGTCCAAGTTCCCAAAGTCTCAATGAGTGTTTTAGATCATGTCATCTGAAGAAAAATATGTATCATTCTTTTTCATACTTACAAAATATTTTCTCCACTGGGAATTTAGTGGCACCCCTGATAGGTTGGGGGGGCAGGGAGCGTGTCTGTCCCCATCATTCCATGGTCTGCAGTGGCTGTGCACTTGGAGGAAGAAACAGGGGTGATGTTGAGTCTCCAGAGTGTGAGCCCCACAGGAAGGTTTGTGCACATCGCATCCGCACGGACACCCGGCGCGCTGAACGTGTTCCATAAATGTTTGTTTAATTCCATGGAATGTGGCCTTTCAGAGGATAGTGCCATCAGCCGCAGACTGGACACGCCGGTCATTCAGTTAGTGCCCCTGCTGCCTCCTGCTGGACGAGTGGGAAGCTTGGTGCCCTGTCATCCCCTGGGCAGGGGAGCTGGAACATTGGTAAATGTGTTCCCATCATCCTCCCTTGCTAACGGTGCAGGCCTGAGCAGCGCATCTCTGCCGGATGGCAGCTCAATAACCACAACCTGATCCAACTACTGATGTGTGCAGAAGAGCAGGTCATCATGTGTGCAGAAGGTCATCAAGAGGGCTGGCTACTAGAGCAACCCCTCTCTTCCAGTGGCCCACATGACCATAATCATTCCTTAATAACAAAGCATTTATTAAAACATGACATAAAGACTACATTCTGCACGTGACAGGCAAGGGGCAGGGAGGACAGTGATGTAGAAGTGACAGATGAAGAGACAGTTTCCAGAAGTTAATCTTTTGAGGAAAAACTCAGTGGCACAGACTACCTGAAAGTATTTGCAGTATTGCTTGAGAAAGTTAAGGAGCCCTCCCTTACCACTTAGGGAGATTTACAGGGTTCTATAAATTTTGTATTGTTAAAAATTTAGGGGGGCAAATTTAGGAGAGCTGTAGGA
>NW_003854967.1:0-2405 GCF_000181295.1 Otolemur garnettii | reverse complement strand
GCTATAGGCGCCGAGCCGAGAAGTGGATTTTAAAGTGGTTTAGCTACCAATATGGGAGCTCTTCTGCTGTTTTTCTGGAGAGTAATTATTTTAACCAAAATGTCTCTTTTTGCAGGAACACGAAGAGTCTATTTTCTGACATCATGTATTAGCAATAGAACCAAAACAGGTCCTCCACTTTCTGATGGGATTTAACCTCGATGTTCCATAAAAAGCGATGGCTGATGCTTATTATTTTTCATTTAGAGAAAGTAAATTTTCCAAAGGGCTTTCCAGTTTGTAAAGTGCTTTTAAATTTATTACAATAGTTCTTTCATTGCACATAGCACCAGAGATAAGAGCTAATCATTATAAGTGCTGTATTCAGTGCTTATTCTGGCCTCATGGTTTTAGCTAGCTATTTTAACATTTAATTCATAAAACAATCCCCTTGTTGGGTCCTATTTTTAAGTAATTTATATATTACAGATGAGGACGCATCATTCCATTTTACAGATGGGAAACAGGTTTAGAGAGCTTATGCAGGCCATAGAGCTGGCAAGCTGTGGAGCTGTGGTTTTATTTCAAAATTTCAAGTCATTTAGGAGCTTATGGTTTTTTGTTTTTTTTTTTTTGAGACAGAGCCTCAAGCTGTCCCCCTGGGTAGAGTGCCGCGGCAGCACAGCTTACAGCAACCTCCAACTCCTGGGCTTGAGCGAGTCTCCTGCCCCTGCCTCCCAAATAGCTGGGATCAGAGGCGCCCGCCACAACGCCTGGCTATTTTTTGGTTGCTGCCGTCATTGTTGTTTGGCGGGTCCGGGCTGGGGATTCGAACCGCCACCTTAGGTGTACGTGGCTGGCGCCCTAGCCGGTTGAGCTATAGGTGCCGAGCCATGATCAGTGTTTTTTAAAATTCAAATTTTAAATAAACTTGAGAATGTTATGCCTTTGAAATTCTTTATAGCTTGCATCAAAAGCAAATGGTTAAAATGATGTCCTCCAGACTAAGGCTTTCATGTGAATTTAGACTGTTATTACTGAAACACTGGGGAGGGGGTGTTACTTTTCAAATATTACACATATACCTCCATCCACAGATAAGAACAATGTGTGCAAAGAATTAAAGTTGCCCAAATCAAATTCTTTTTAAAAGGGCAAAGTTAAAAAGAGGTGGGGAGGAAAAAAAAGAGGAAAGGGAGAGGCAGGGAAGGAGGGAGAGAGAGTGTAGCTGAGCAAGGAGAATGGCTTTAGAGAGAAATACTTGGAGAAGAGTAAATGAAAATAGAAACACTGGGAAAAAAACCAAAAAGCAAAACGAAAAGCAGAAGTACAACCAATTTCTCCTAAAATGAGGACTGTGTGTTGGATTTAATCGTTAAGTTCCCTTCCGCTCACTAGCTAATTGATCATGTTGAAAAAATCTTTAAAGACTATGCTCAGTGAAGAATGGAGGTGAGGGTCCCTCTGGCCCAGTCTGTCCCAGGGAAGGTGTCGCATTCACACCTCCTCCCGCTGCATTTCCTAGTGTATCTGCCTCCCCCTTTACCTCCAGGGTGTCACCATCTCACCTACCCCCGAGGCAAGGCCCCTGCGCCCCTCTGCCCGAACGCCCAGGTGGCCAGGCTGTCCGCGTTGGTCGGTCCACACCTGCGCGTCGCGGACCGCGCTCACCTGAGCCCGCCGCTCCGCGCTGTGCCGCAGCCCTGCTTGGCCACCTGCGGGGCGCTCTTTATTGCTGGGGCCGCCGGGGCCGGGACCACGTGCCGCCGCGCCGGGGATCCTGGGGATTGTAGTTCCGCGACTCTCGCCAGGCGCGCGCAGAGCCGCCGGCTCAAAACCTCCAGGCGTTAACACACCTGGAGTTGACACTTCCCTGGTTGTTGTTACCAGGATGGTGTGGGCGCACGCCCCGGCTCCTCTAGGGTTGGAAGCATCCGAACTTGCAGCGGGGTGCCTGGGAGCGCGTGTCTTACCCGTGCCTCCCGTGTCCAAACCTCTCCCGGCCCCTTCTGCGTAGCCAGCCTTCCCGCTTGCGGACGCTGCTGGGGTTTTCCTCGTCTTAGCTTTTCTCTCGTCTAGCGTCCTGCAATACCAGGTATCTGGCGGTTCTGGGTTGTGAGTTTGGGGCTGCTGTTTCAGAGGCGTTGAGAACGCCGGCCAGGCTGTCTCCATGCCGAGGCTGCTACCCAGCCCTGCAGGCTCAGAGAGAGAAGAGAGAAGTGGCTTTATTTATTTATTTATTTACTGAGACACAGAGTCTCATTTTGTCGCCCTCAATAGGTGCCCTGGCGTCATAGCTCACTGCAACCTCCAACTCTTGGGCTCCAGCGATTTTCTTGCCTCAGCCTCCCCAACAGCTGGGGTCTACAGGCGGCCTGCACAGCGCCCGGCCGAGAAGTGGATTTTTTTTTTTTTTTTTTTTTTTT
>NW_003854966.1:0-2405 GCF_000181295.1 Otolemur garnettii | reverse complement strand
TCCAGCAGGGAAAAGAAATGTGATCAGGCAAGAAAACATGTTATAAAAGCAAAAATGAAATACTATTGGAGAGAATAGATTTTGTGTTGCAGAGAGATTCCTGGATGGTTATCACAGACGAAGAGACTCATTCTTACTATCTGTTTTTATCAGGCTGAGAAGAAAAAGAATGAAATAGAAATCTCAACAGCCTCCTGCTTTCCTGTCCTAGCTCTGGGATCTTCTCTCCTTTCCCCTGAAATAGGATCTCTCCATGAATGTTTTGCCCTGGCTTCTCGCCCCATTCACTTCTGCTAGATTGAGAGACTTCTGAAGGCAAAAATTGTTTCTTTATTCACTTCTGTCTCCCTGACCCTCAGCACAGCCACTGTCCTTAACAATTGTCATTCAGAGTTTGAGTGTTTGATTCAATTCAGCATGTTTGAAATCTATATCTCATTTGGCCCTAGTTTTCCTGATTTGTAGCGCTTTTCCCCCACTAAATGTGGACATGTATAATATAATAATACTGAAAGTTATAGCAATAAAAGTGATTAGATTTCTCTCATTGTCATAACAGGTAGCTATTTTTATTACCACCTCAAAGAAAAATAGTCAGCATTGCCTCATATTTGACATTATGTAACAAAGGGCATCCCGGAAGCAGCAAATTCCTTCTGTCTGTTCTGTTGCCAGTGCCGGAAACCTGGACTAGTGAAGGATGAGGACACGTGGGGATGGCAGTGTCCACACGGCAACCTGCCCACGTGTATCACTCACCCCTTGCTGGCTCTTTGTTGATGACTAGTTGGCCTAAGCAAAGTTTTTATTTTTTAGGTTTTAGTTTTTTTAATTTTTTTGCTAATGGCCTGAATAGAATCACAATGGTCACCTTACAATAAATCACAGCCCCTGTCTTCCTTATGACTCCATTTCTGTTTACTTTCTAGCTGTCATTCGATGGGCTTTCTCATCCACTGAACTAGTTGATGCTCTAATTTGTGGCGGCACCTCAGCCTGCCTATCCCTGAGTTACTCCCTTTTCTTTGGTCCCTACTTTCATCCTTTTCATGATTTTTCTAAAGCTGTTCATTATATGTTGCTGAGTGCCTCTCATGCAGTTCCCTATGTCCATCTTTAAGTGATCTCAAGTCCATTTAAACTTGAACATAGCCTGGCCTGGAAAGATAATTTTGCTAACTTACCTAGGATAATTCTGTTATTGGAACTCTTTTACTCACAACAGAAACAAAACTAGGCAGGAGGAATGCAGAATTTGGTCTTGGATCCTCCCAATAACAAAAAGATGCACATGTTATGGCTCTATCATAATATAATCAATGAAGTAAGACACGGTCTCCCCAGTGACCTGTTGAATTACTGTCATGAATTAACAAAAGTTCAGACCTGGGGTAGAAGTTGACATGGCAGGATATTTTCCTTAGGCTTACCTACTAAGCATGATCAGGATGACTAAAGTTATATATTCCAGGAAAAATGTTTGAAATCCTGACAGGATTCATTAGGACAGCCTACTCACAGTGAGTAGGAAGGAATGGGGAGGAATAGAAACAGGAAACCCCAAAATGTAACAAGGAGAAAGGAATAGGACCCAGTTATTTGGGGTGACCTGGAAAACTAGACAGAGAAACAGACATGGAGAACAAGATAAATTCAAGTCTCATGAACATGTGGAGTAGAGATTATTAGGAATTATTCCAAAATGGGAAATGGAATAGAGAAGTCTTGATATTATAAGGAGACTTCTAATTAAAGACTGTGAGGAAAGGGCAGCCCATAACTTAGGGACAAGGATACCTCTGTATACGATATTCCAGGCTGGCTTCCAGCAAGGACACCAGGAATATATCACCACAGGTGCGCAGAGTGATTCTTATGTACTTTTCCATTAATTATGGAGCAACTTATATAACTTGGAGACTTAATACAAAGGCCTATTAGGTTGTAATTGTGACTGTTGTTACTTTGTTAGTATGTGTGCATGTGTGCAACCTAAGTCTATATGCATTTCCTATTTAAAGCCAGGGCTAGTCTAAGTAATAGCATGAGGATATGTTCAGGAAAATTGATGGTTATATTCAGGACAGACTAGAGGCAGTAGTATGAGGCTAGGTTCTAACAAGAAAAATCCAGGAAACTGCAGAATTTTGCGATAGGTACAGTAATAAGATTGGGGATTTTCAGCAAAAAGATACAACTATATCATTTGAGAAGGGTTTATGGACTGGTTAGGATTTAAAAGGATCATTATAACAGATATTTTTCTTTTTCTTTTCAGGGTGTGTCCTCTACCTACCATGCTAATTTTCGATAATACCACCTCCTCCTCCTCATACTTTCTCCTCACTGCATTTCCTGGGCTGGAACGTGTTCATGTCTGGATCTCCATTCCTGTCTGCTGTCTC
>NW_003854965.1:1385-2407 GCF_000181295.1 Otolemur garnettii | reverse complement strand
TCACAAGTAGCTGCAACTACAGGCGCCCTCCACAATGCCCAGCTATTTTTTGGTTGGAGTTGTCATTGTTGTATTAGCAGGTCCGGGCCAGGCTAAGATCAGCGACGCTCGGTGTATGTTGCAAGTTCCCCCCTCACTTAGCTCTATCTTGCTGAGACTTTTTTTTTTTTTTTTGAGAAAAGAATCTCAAGCTGTTGCCCTGGGTTGAGTGCCATGGTGTCATAGCTCACAGCAACCTCCAACATACACAGCAACCTCCAACTTGGGCTCAAACGATCCTCTTGCCTCAGTTTTTCTATTTTTAGTAGAGAAGGGGGTCTTGCTTTTGCTCAGGCTGGTCTTGAACTCGTGAGCTCAAGCAATCCTCCTGCCTCAGCCTCCCAGAGTGCTAGGATTACAGGTGTAGGCCGCTGCTCCCGGCCAACTGATGATTTTAATTAAAAAAAATTTTTTCCATCATGAACATGTTTACTTTTAAGATCAGAAAACATAATTTTTAAGTTACTACCCAGTGTTAGTGCAGATGAAGCAAAATGGACTCTCTTGTTCACTAGAGTTTTTCAAGAGAGGAATCATAGTACATTTCCTGACTTGTCTGTGAAAATGATACATATTAATTGTAATATAAACATTAACTATTGGTGTGAACAAAAATTAACACTTAACTACTTTGAAGGGCTTGGGAAGGAGAAGTGGTTGTGTGTATGTGGTGTATTTGTAGGAGAGCTACATCTTCATCTACCACAACAGCAAAGTAATAGATCATGTTTAAAGCAGATATATCAGGAAATAGCATAAGCACATTACTTTGATATATGGAGGTGACTACCTGAAGCAGAAGTGGAAATAGTAGAAGATAGTTGCCTTTGGCTATGGAAAAGAATAAGGCAGACTATTGCTTTTCACTACATTTTTTATTTCTATTTTTTTTTTTTTTTTTGAGACGGAGCCTCAAGCTATCCTCCCTGGGTAGAGTGCCATGGCATCACGCTCACAGCAACCTCCAACTCCTGGGCTCAAGC
>NW_003854965.1:0-1140 GCF_000181295.1 Otolemur garnettii | reverse complement strand
CAGCCTCCCAAGTAGCTGGGACTACAGGCGCCCGCCACAACGCCTGGCCATTTTTTGGTTGCAGCCATCATTGTTGTTTGGCAGGCCCGGGCTGGGGATTTGAACCCGCCACCTTAGGTGTATGTGGCTGGTGCCTTAGCTGCTTGAGCCACAGGCGCTGAGCCTTTATTTCTATTAAAATATTTTTTAACTTTATGTGTCCTTTTAATATGGATAAAAGTAAAAATATGCAGGCCCATTATTCCAGTAATTTCATTTCTATGTGTATATCCTAAGGCAATAATAACAGATGTGGGGAAAGATTTATGCAATAGTCATTGCAGTATTTATTAGAAATAAAAAACTGGCAACAGTGTAAATGTCTAATATAATGCAGTAATTTTTTAAAAAACACATGTTGGACTCGGTGCCTGTAGCTCAGCAGCTAGGACTGGTGGTGTGTGCTCATTGCCAAAGAACAATGGCAACTACAACCAAAAAACAGCTGGGCATTGTGGCGGGCGCCTGTAGTCCCAGCTACTTAGGAGGCTGAGGCAAGAGAATCTAGATTTTGAATTCCCAGAGGTAGAGATCAGAGATCAAGTTTTATGTTTTTTTTTTTTAATCCTTCTAGAATATACGAGCTCAACATCCTTGCAAGTCAAGGTGTCTGTAATTAAAATATCTCCAATTTATTGAAAACCTTTTCTTTTTTCTTTCTTTTCTTTTTTTTTTTTTTTTGAGACAGATTCTCACTATTTCACCCTCAGTAGGGTGCCATGGCGTCACAGCTCATAGCAACCTTGAACTCTTGGGTTTAAGTGATTCTCTTGCCTCAGCCTCCCAAGTAGCTGGTACTACATGTGCCCATCACAACCCCCAGCTATTTTTTGGTTGTAGTTGTCGTTTGGCAGGCCAGGCTGGATTCGAACCCTCTGGCTCTGGTCTATGTGGCTGGCAGCCTAGCCGCTGAGCTACAGGTGCCGAGCCAGCTTGTGTGGATTTCATTATATTATGCTGCTTTTCTTAAGTGATGGTTGAATAAATGAAAAATACAATTTTGGGCTCGGCGCCTGTGGCTCAAGCGGCTAAGGTGCCAGCCACATACACCTAAGGTGGCGGGTTCAAATCCCCAGCCCGGGCCCGCCAAACAACAATGAT
>NW_003854964.1:0-2407 GCF_000181295.1 Otolemur garnettii | reverse complement strand
CTGTAATAACAGCCGTCAGTACTGCTTCTGTCATTAAAATTATTAATTGAATATTAAGCTAATAGTCAATTTTAATGGTTAGCAGTGATCAATGAACCAACTTGCCTCTTCCTTCCCAGGAAATATGATAATGAGCATAAAAGAGCACAGACACATAAATTTAAAATATTAAACGTTTCAGGTAGGCAATCTTACCTGTATTACTATGAAAGCTGAAAGTATACATTTAGGGTCTCACCTCTGATTAGAATGGTTGATTGTCCTTTCAGTCAAATTCACTGTTAGCATCCTGTTATACTTATGGTTTTCTTTTTACATTTATCTCTTTTTTATTTTTGTCCTAACAAACATCTGGTGAAAACTGACCACTGGAACTGCTTAAAAGTAAGAGTTAATAGAGAATAATCACTTAACCGAATACAGGCTGAGCATCTTTAACTGAAACGTTCACCAGCAGATGTGTTCCAGATTCCCGTATTTGCAGATGTTGGAATATCTGCACGTATACGTATCGTAAGATACCTCGGGGATGAGGGCCAAGTCTCAATGTAAAATTCACTATGTCTCCTATACACTTTGTAAATGTAGCCTGAGGGTAAGTTGTTTTTTTTTTTTCTTTTTTGAGATAGAGCTTCAAGCTGTCACCCTGGGTCGAGCGTGATGGCATCACAGCTCACAACAACCTCCAACTCCTGGGCTCAAGTGATTCTCCTGCCTCAGCCTCCCAAGTAGCTGGGACTACAGGTGCTCACCACAATGCCTTTTATCCCAGATATTTG
Organism: Otolemur garnettii; assembly: GCF_000181295.1. NCBI lineage: Eukaryota > Metazoa > Chordata > Mammalia > Primates > Galagidae > Otolemur > Otolemur garnettii. The sequence continues at coordinate 1,628 of NW_003854964.1, read as the reverse complement.
TTAGGACAAAAATAAAAAGGAGATAAATGTATTTTTTGGTTGCAGCCGTCATTGTTGTTTGGCGGGCCCAGGCTGGATTTGAACCCGCCCGCTCAGGTGTATGTGGCTGGCGCCTTAGCTGTTTGAGCCCCAGGGTAACTTTATACATTATTTTAATGATCGTGTGCATGACAGGACACTTTCACGGCAGCAACCCGCCACTTGAGGTCAGAAGTGAAATTTTGCACTTGGGAAGTAAGTCATGGAGGTCCTCAGAAAGGTTTTGAATTTGGGGGTATTTTGGATTTCAGATTTTTGGATTAAGAATGCCCAACCTGGAATGAAATGAATCATTAGAACCACATCCTAGGTGTCCAGTGTGGGAGAGCGACCCAGGCTGTTACTACTCCATGTCTTCTTAGGAGAATAGATTCAAAAAAGTCACCAGCTTTTTCAGGGCTCTGTAAACAAGAGACAGAAGCAGAATCTCTAGCGATACCAAAGGCCTTTGAAAACTACATTTTTTTTCTTGTTTAGCAAAAACAATAAAAAATGAAAACTAGAAGTAGGGTTAGGCTCCTCTCATTCCCTCATACGGTTTTATTTCCTCAGGGACACTCTGTCACTGCCTCATTCCTGTGCCCTCATTGCAAGGAGATGCTAATTAGTTAGCTGGGTAATAGCTCTGAACAAAATGAGATGGCCTTTTTACTTTTTCATAGAATTCTAAATAGATTATCAGAGCTCTATTCATGGGAAACATTAGCTTAATTTTCATAAATTTATTTCAAAATTTCAGAAATCTAAAAATTGAACATATTCCCTGAAGATTATTTGGTATAACCCAGGAGCCCAAAGTCCAAAGGACTCAGATAGTAAGCCCCATTCAAACTCTGGACCACATGCTTGCTAGAATATATACTATATAAAATAAAACTAGACCTATACTACATGAGTCATTTAAAAAAAAAACTTTTTGAGATAAATTTTCAAACACAAACTTTTCTCTACAGAAGTAGGGAAAATAAGAGTCCAAATTCTATACCTTCTCTGTGACATTTCTTACGCCCACAGGAAAGTTATAAAAGCATTTATTGGATTTGTTTTTTGAGTCACGTGGAATAGATATGATTTTGGTTTAAAAAAATACATATACATATTTTTCTACCTCTTAGTGGCATCACCAAATTAATTTGCAACATCTTTAAAAGGTCTATGAACATTTCTATAAAATAAATACTCCTGAGACTCCTAAAAATATAGAAACTAATTAAATGTTTTTCAAGTTCACATGACTTGGACAAGTTATTGATAAAATAGTATTAACTTAATATGATTGGTTTAATAAAAAAAGCAACGTCTTCTGAGCCAATATTATTTGTAATATATTGTAATATATTTTTATTCTACTAGATTTCATAGTGAAATAAGGTAAAAAATAGCAAAAAGGAAACAACTGTAAAAAGGGCTGTCTTTGTTTGGCATTATTTCTGCAAAGTTTCCAAGGTCTTTTTAGTAACTTGCTGCCTTAGAGTTATGGTAAATTAAATAATAGATATCTATTCATAGTTTCCAAATAAGATGAAATAATAAAACTTCTATTACAGAGAAATAGTTGTTCATGTATTTTTGGCATCTTGTTTTTTCTT
>NW_003854963.1:0-2409 GCF_000181295.1 Otolemur garnettii | reverse complement strand
TTGCTGGGAAGGGTGAGGCGGGAGGATCACTTTAGCCCAGGAGTTTGAGGTTACAGTGAGCTATGATGGCACCATTGCACTCTAGCCTGGGTGATAGAGTGAGATCCTATCTCTAAAAATTAACTAATCGTTCAACTAATTAGCTAACTAGACCTGATATACTTTGAGGATTACATCTTTAATTGCCTTTTCAATAATCTGGTGTGATTATTGTTTTCAGGTAGTTTCTTAAACTCTAGTCTATTTGGCTTTATTAATCAAATTTAATTGCTTTGTTTTCTGTTTCATTAATTTTATTTAACCTTTTTACTTTCTTTGTTATCTTTTCTAGTTTCCTAAGTCAAAGATGAGTTCATTCATTTTCAACATTTCTTGTTTTCCAGAGTACACCTATGAAGCTATGAATTTTCCTCTGGGTACCACTTTGGCCATTTCCCATTAGTTTTGATTTGTGGTGCTTTTATGGCATTTATTAAAAATGGTTTGTAACATCAGTTTGGCTGTCTTAAATAGCAAGCCATTTCATATCTTTTTTTCTTTTTTTGGCTAGTTTTTGACATTTTTGTCTTCTACCTCTTTAAGTATCTCTTAACCAAAATTTTTGAGACCAGAAGCATTCTGGAATTTGGATTATTTTCAAATTTTGGGAAATTTTCATATACATAATGAGATATTTGGGGGAATGAGACCCAAACTTAATCATAAAAATCTGAAGGTAATTTTAAATAATATTTTAAATAATTTTGTGAATTAGACAAAGTTTCGACTGTGTTTTAACTTTGAACCATTACATAAAGTCGAGTGTGGAATTTCCCACTTCTGATATCATGTCAACACTCCAAATGATTTCAGATTTTCAATCAGGGATGTTCACCTGTACAATAAACAAAATATTTTAACTGACTGTAAATGTTCTATTGTGATTTTAATAGAGATTTTATCATTGAGAGTTTATAGCTTAATTGGGAAGAATTAATATTAGATTTTCTAGGAATCTGGTATGTATTTCTACTTGCTTTAGAATCTTTCTAAGTCCATCAGTAAAATTTTAATGTCGTTTTTGTATCTTATTTTGTATTGTATCTTTAATTTTGTATCTTATTAAGTTTGAGATCATTTTCCCTTTATATTTTCAATTGGTTATTATTGATATCTATTGATATCTAAGATAACTAACCATTTTCACTTGTGACTTTTGTATTTGACTAGATTTCTAAACTCCTCTCAGAATTAATAGTTGTTTGGTTTAATCTCTTGATTTTTTAGGTCAATAATCAAATCATCTGCAAACCATTACACAAAATAGATGCTCCATACTATATTTGTTAATATTTGTTGAATTTCTGAGTTTATCCTCCAGGAAGCATAGACAATCATATAGAATATGTGATTAGATGTTCCTGGAAAGCCTTGCCCTGCAGAACCTCTCAGCCTTTCTGAATAGAGTGTGGAATTTACTCAGTACCTGTGGGACTTATTTTCCTACAACATGTAAGTCATGTTGTAGTTTTATATAATTTAGAAGAATCAGAATGTAAACAATTTGAACATAGCATTCTCACAAATGTTAGGGCCTCGCTGGCTGATAGTCTCACATCCCTCAGGCCTTCCACATCACATCTAAGTACCAAGAGTGAGAGGGGCCCTGTCCTCCCACCGTACAGAAGGATAGTTGGAGCAATGCCCTGCCTTACTTGCTAAAGCACAGACTGACATTTTGGCTTCCACACCCAGACTCTCCCACAGAGAAAGGAAAAGCTGAAGCTCCCACCGTCCACCCAGGAGGACTTGAAAGATTTGAGAGATGCAAACCATCCTCCCAGATACAAATTTGCTTTTTCTATATTTGATTTAAGCAATCTAAACTTAAAAAAAAAAATCAATGAGGTCTGGGGAGGAGAAAGGAGGCAGGAAAATGAGCCCTTTGAAAATTCCTCTGGAGAGTGAGCCGCAGCCTATTAATATTAACACAAGGCACCTCTACCCTGGACGGTTTGGAGATGCAGAGCTGGCTCTGGGGAACCCTGCTGTGTGTGGCTCTTTTTGAGTGTTAGGAATAAAACTCATAGCCTCTGAGTTAGGCAAAAAAAAAAAATGCCCATTTTCCTTTGTGTGCACATTTCACAGGAAGCTGCCTCAGGCCTAGAGAGGAAGAAGGAAAATGATGAGAATTCTTAACAACAGGCTGTTCCTTGGCAAGGAAAATTCATATTTAAGAATCTTACAAAGTGAAGGGTGAACAGAAGACAATGAAATAAACCTCAAATTCATCTTGGGAAAGTCTATCTTTCTGAGATAGTCTCAGTTACCGATATTGCTCGGATGATGACTCTAACCATTCATACCCAAATCAGGACGGTAAAAACAGCAAAAAACAGCAGAAAATGTCAGGAGGGAAGGAGGATTTTA
>NW_003854962.1:0-2411 GCF_000181295.1 Otolemur garnettii | reverse complement strand
CTATCAGAACCACAGATGTCATCAAAATCTAGACCTTCCAGGCTCCCTCCCTCCTTTCCCTTCTCCCTTCCATTCTTCCCCGTGGGAAGTGACCGAGCTGGGACACAAGCACGCCTGCTGACTCATGGCCCTGGCAGGGCTCGGAGTAGGAATACAGAAGGATCAAGGCCTGTGATGTGTGTACAGATCTGCACTGAGGGCAGCCGGGTGTCGATGGAGAAATGAGAGACTCTGTGGCTGTGCCAGGGCAGGTACAAGATGAACCCGGAGCATCTAGTGTAGTGCAAAATGCTAGAGAGAGCTCCATCACCGATAGCCACATGTCCCCAGACACCAAGGCCTTTGGAAGGAGCTCCCACTGGCCATTGTGGGCATCAAAACACGCAAGGATGCTACCAGATTATCTCCCATTAAGTGTGAGTCCACGTTGCTAGTACATGGGCTGGCCCACTTGTGCACACTCACCCACGCTTGTGTGTGAGCTCTCGCTAGGGGACTACTATCTCTTGCTCTTACCGCCTCCCATCTACGTGGATGGAAGAGAAAGATCTTTCTTAGGAACTGTAAGTAATGAACGTAGGAGGAATGGTACAATTCCAGCATTGTAGTTAGTAATGACTCAAGCAAGGTTGGCTACTCTGCCCTTTCCCTGTCCCTGTGGATAAAAGGACCCTCAGTGGCTCCAGTGGATTTTCCTTCTGGGGACTTACTCCTTGGGGCCTCCCGGGAAACCCATGCCTCCTGTAGGTGAGTGCTATTCATTTTCTCTTTTCTTTTCTGGCAGTCACTCCTCACTCCATGCCCTTCAGTGGCCTTGAGCAGGTGACAGGGATGCACGGGAAAAGAAGACTCATTTGCATGGTGTGGAGAGATGAGCGCAGCAGACTGAGCAGTGTCCCGGATGAGGCCAGAAGCCCCGCACCCTCCTTGCACACAGCAGGACCTGCCTGTGTGTCTCAGCCCGTGTGTCCCCGAGGGGATCCCCAGTGGCTCTACCTAGCATGGGCAGGTCCCAGAGGGCTTCTCCACCCTGAAGGACAGCTGGTTGCACCCAGGACAGGATCCAGCAGGATCCCACGAAGAACAGCCATACGGAGCCGCAGGTGACGTTCCGGCCAGGAGATGTCCCTGCAGCCCCGCGGTTCTGCTCACGGGGCGGAGCTAAGCACTTGGGCTGAGATGGAGCCACTGCACTCCCCAGGGTCCTTATCAGTACCAGCAGGTGACCATTACCCCAAACCTTTTCCTCCCTGTCTGCCTCATTTCTTCAAGGCACTTTGTGTGGCTGAGAGGAACGTTCACTGGCGGTGCAGGGCTGATCCTCTGGATCTGGGAGGATGCCATTTGGCGGCCAAGGTGCAAAGTCTCCATGGAAAGAAGAGTGCCCATTCGGCGGGGAGAACTCATGGCCAGGTTCACGGTTGCACTACAGACGGGCCAGATGCTCGTCTGGCACTGGGCCTCTTCCTAGGAGTTGCTCTGGTCTGCCCAAGACCCTCCACAGTGATGTCCTCCCCACCCTGTGATCACAGGCCAGCCCTTGTCTGTGGCCTTGGGAACTTGCTGAGGTTCTTGTGGGGTGGGGCTGGCAGGGTGGCAGGGCCTGTGCCCAGGCCTAGTATTGTGGTCCCAGCTCGGAGGTTGGTCTCCACAACAGGAGCTGGAAGGGAAGCAGATCTTCTTGTGGCACGGGGAGATTCCATGTTGGAAGCTGTGAAGGCCTAGCTCCTCCCCTGAGCATTTGGCAAATAGCCCTTCGCCCGCACTCTCCCTCCTCTGGGCCCCTGTTCCCGGGAGAGGGCACGGGGCCAGACTCTTGCTTTTTCCTGTTCCAGTCCCGTCCTGGGCCTGTGGGAGTCACAGCAGCTAACCAGGGTCCCTGTACATGTGGTGGCACACCGGTGTCCCCACGATCGAGGCCAGTGCCCTCTCTGGGGTTAGTAGAGGAAAGGAGGTTTGGGGCCCTTAACCGGGCCAGAGAGTCCGACCAGTCAATGGGAAGCCAACCCTGCCTGTGTGGTCCCCCCCACCCCGCCCACAGAGCTGGGACAACTTGTTTTGTAGTGTGGGTCCCACCTCCTCCTGCCACTGTGGGTACAGGGAGCAGCACCTCTGAAAGGCCCTTCTAAATGGTGGATGTCCACGAGGCTCTCTTACCCAACCTGGAAGCTGACTGGGGCATTTCCAGGTGTCTCGGCCTCAGTGGTCTGGATCCGGGCCGCCCCGACTCAGCCAAAGGGTGTGAGGGGGCGGGGCAGACATCTGCTTCATCTATGTCTTTGGTCGAGTCTTTTCTCCTCCTTCTGAGTGTTATATATATTTTTATTTGTTCTATGAGAACGGTATTATGAGAAAAGTGAAATACTGATGGCATTGTACCTCTGGGCTGGCCCTGGGAAGGAGCCTAGACT
>NW_003854961.1:0-2414 GCF_000181295.1 Otolemur garnettii | reverse complement strand
TATTAAAATACCAACATCATACTTTTAAGACTTGGAAAAAATAATTCTTCATTTTGTATGGAACCAGGAAAAATCCAGTATAGCTAAGGCAGTTCTTAGTAATAAAAACAAAGCCAGGGGCATCAGCATAGCAGACTTTCAGCTGTACTACAAGGCCACAGTGGTCAAGATAGCATGGTACCGGCACAAAAATACAGACATAGACATTTGGAATCAATGAGAAAACCAGAAAATGAAACTAACATCTTACAGCCACCTAATCTTCAATAAATCAAACAGGAACAGACACTGGGGGAAAGACTCCCTATTCAGTAAATGGTGATGGGAGAACTGATTATCCACATGTAAAAGACTGAGACTGGACCTGCACTTTTCTCCACTCACAAAAATTGATTCAAGATGTACAAAAGACTTAAATTTAAGGCATGAAATGATAAAAATCCTCAAAGAAAGCATAGGAAAAACACTGGATGATGTAGGCCTGGGGAAAGACTTTATGAAGAAGACTGCCATGGCAATCTCAACGACATGAAAAATAAACAAATGGGACTCAATGAAACTGAAAAGCTTCTGTACAGCTAAGGAGACAACAACCAAAGCAAACCTACACAATGGGAAAGGATATTTGCATACTTTGAATCAGACAAAAGCTTGATAACAAGGATCTATAGAGCAAATTAATCCACGTGAAAAAAGCCAACAATCCCATATATCAATGGGCAAGAGAGATGAATAGAAACTTCTCTAAGGAAGACAGACTTATGGCTAACAAGCATATGAAAAAATGCTCAGAGTCCTTAATTATTAGAGAAATGCAAATCAAGACTATATCCTCTAACCTCAGTGAGAATGGCCCATATCACAAAATCTCAGAACTTCAGATATTGGGATGGGTGTGGAGAGAAAGGAACACTTTTATACTGTTGATGGGACTGCAAATTAATACAACCTTTTTGGAAGGAAGTATGGAGAACCCTCAAAGAACTCAAGCTAGAGTTTGAGTTCTAGCTTGCAGGATCAAGCAAACTCCCATTTGATCCTGCAATCCTGTTACTGGGCATTTACCCAGAAGAAAAAAAATCCTTTTATCATAAGGACACTTGCACTAGACTGTTTATTGCAGCTCAATTTACAATCACCAAAAGGTGGAAAGAGCCTAAATTCCCCCCAACCCAGGAATGGATTAACAAGCTGTGGTATATGTATACCATGGAATACTATTCAGGCATTAAAAAAATTGAAGACTTTACAGCCTTTGTACTAACATGGACAGAAGTGGAACACATTATTCTTTGTAAAGCACCACAAGAATGAAGCATGAATCCTATGTACTCAATTTTGATATGAGGACAATTAATGACAAGGGGGCGGGTGAGCAGAGAGAGGAAGAAGGAGGGAGGAGTGGGGAAGGGATTAGCAGAGAGAGTGACAGAGGGAGGGGGTGGGGTCTCTGTGTGTGTCACACCTTTTGGGGCAAGACATGAATGTAAGAGGGACTTTACCTAAAAAATGCAATCAGTGAAACCTGGTTTCTTGTACCCTCAATGAATCCCCAACAAGAAATTTAAAAAAAAGGAAAAAAGCCATCTGACTTATCCTATGGCTTGCCTTTTTAGATTCTTAGTCATGTCTTTTGACAAATCTTAATTATTAAGATCCAAAATTCTAGTTGCTAATTCTTTGTCAATGACATATGCTGCCAGCATCCTCTCTAGGTCAGTGGTTTATCTTTTTTTTTTTTTTAAATGGGGACTTGTGTAAACAGAACTTTTTCATTTTCAGTTGGAATAGATTCAATATTGTCAATCCTTTTCTTTTGTAGTTTATATATTTGGGTTTTATTTATTTATTTTTTAATTGTATTATTATTATTATTTTTTGAGACAATCTCACTTTGTTGCCCTAGGTAGCATGCCATGGCATCATAGCTCACAGCTACCTCAAACTCTTGGGCTTAAGCGATTCTCTTGCCTCAGCCTCCCAAGCAGCTGAGATTATAGGCACCCGCCACAATGCCCAGCTACTTTTAGAGATGAGGTCTGGCTGGCTCAGTCTGGTTTCAAACCTGTGAGCTAAGACAATCCATCCGCCTTGGCCTCCCAGAGAGCTAGGATTACAGGCGTGAGCCACTGCACCCATCCTATTTATTGTTTAAAGTTTATTTGAGTATATTATGGGGGTATATACATTTTTTTTTTCAGAGGCCAATCTCCCTTTAATGTTGTATTTGGGAAGAGAAAATTAAAATTCAGAACAAAGAGAAGGTGTGGAGTTTTATAAAAAGGGGAAATATTAACTACTGCTCTCCCAGAAGGTCCATTGGCACTGGTAAGGGTTCGGAGTGCTGGCAAGTTCCACCGGTAGCAGCAGCGGTGGGTGACCATCCTGGACTGGAGCAGGTCATCTCAGAGGCT
>NW_003854960.1:2083-2417 GCF_000181295.1 Otolemur garnettii | reverse complement strand
AAGAGAGCCACCTAAGCCCTGGAGTTGGAGGTTGCTGTGCGCTATGACAGCACAGCACTTTACCCAGGGCAACAGAAATTCTGTCTCAAAAAAAAATTTTTTTTAATTAAAAAAAATTTAAAAACAACTGCAGAACAATCCCCTTAGGAAAAGATTTTTGCATGCCAATGGAGCGAGCCCAAATTCAGCCAAATAATGCCCTGAGCATGGAGTTTGCACTCTACCCAACAAACAAGACTTCCTGCCAACAAACCCAGGGTAAGCGTATGGCCTGACCTGTTAAGGTGGCGGCATTGATGATGACCTTGGGGTTAAAGGTGTGTGCGTAACAGAG
>NW_003854960.1:0-588 GCF_000181295.1 Otolemur garnettii | reverse complement strand
CTCGCAGTATTCTCCCCAAAAGTCAAAGAAGTCTAACTTGATTCTCATCAGGAAATAGTCGCATAAACCTGAATTGTTGAACATGACGACACAGCCTAGACCCTTCAAAACTGCCAATGTTGTGGAAGAAAAAAGGCAGGAACAGAGTTCTAGATTGAAGAAATCTAAGGGGGCACTGCAACTTACAGCTTGATTGGCTCCTGGATTTAAAAACTAGGTATAAATAAATGACATGGACTTTTTTTACACATTGGGATATTTGAGTGGGATATTGTAGTAATCCTTAGAAAGGATAGTGGTTTATTGTTACCTACAGAGTCTGTTTCTTTAGGAGGCATTTCATAATGTCTGCAACTGACTTTCAAATGTTAAGGAAAAAAGGTTTATGACTTTAAAAAGGTGGCAGGTCAGATGGGCCTGGGCTCGTTTTCTACCTTCCAGTGCAGTGGCTATGACATTGGGCTTGTCATTTAACCTGAGTCTCTCCCTGCCCTCTCCCCTGTGCATGGTATAAGCAAGGCTACAAAGCCCTGCACTGTGTCTGCATCTTACAACACTAAGAATTGCCACGTACCAGCTCTTTCTCTG
>NW_003854959.1:0-2419 GCF_000181295.1 Otolemur garnettii | reverse complement strand
CTTTTCTTTTTTTTTTTTTTTTTTTTTTTTTTTTCTTTTCCTACTCATAACTAGTCATTCCCTCCCACTTCTGAGGAATCTGAATAACCAACTACTACCTTCCCTCAATGTGTATAACTCATCTTAATATCTATGACTATAGGTGGATAGGCAGATGATAGATATTTCTTAAAATAAGAAGCAAAGTTTTGGCTGACCTGCCCTGACAGGTCGTGAAAGTTCCTGTTGAGTCTCCTTTAAGGCTGAGTTCCAGAAGATACTGAACTTAGGGCCAAGATCTCTGGGTTGTCTTTGATGTGTTTTGCTCCAAGGCTACATTGTGCTCAGTCCAGGGAAAGAAGAGTGCAGTCAGAGCCTTTGGGTCTCTTGCTCTCAGTAGCTTCACGAGAGGGCCAGAAGGGTTCAGCAGCCCCGGAGCCACATCGCCTGAGGATGAAGGATTTCTCATCTAGAAACTCACACTGCTACTTCTACTTACCTAAGTACAGATTCCTTGATTTTTTTTGTTGTTGTTGTTTTTTGTTTTTAAGACAGTCTCGCTTTGTCGCCCTATATCACCGTGGCATCATAGCTCACAGCAATCTCAAACTCTTGAGCTCAAGTGATTCTCTTGCCTCAGCCTCCTGAGTAGCTGAGACCCCAGGTGCCTCCCACGATGCCCATCTATTTTTAGAGGTGGGGGTCTCGCTCTGGCTCAGGCTGGTCTTGAACCTATGAGTTCAGGCAATACACTGCCTTGGACACCCAGAGTGTTAGGATTACAGGCGTGAGCCACTGTGCCCAGCCTTGATTCCTTATTTTTAATATGCATTTGATTTCAAAATTTACCCCTGGAGTGGAATATATCTTACTGGTACCATCTTTACATAACTATTACTTAATATTTCAAAGTAGCATTTCATAAAAGCAGTTGTTTTAAACATGCACTTGATTTTGGGGAGGGAATCCCTGAACAGCTGAAAACACACCTACACCCTTCCCTAATCCAGATCTGCTCCCTAAGAATTGCCAGGTAGGCTTCTCCTTCTCCATGGATCTATGGGCTTCTGAAAAACTCTCCCAGGCCTTGAAATGCATAACCAGAGTTGAGACTCACTGCTTTAGAAGGTTTGGGGCTGCAAACAAAACTGTGTAACAGGGAATGGGGCCAGAAGAGAGGAGCTGCCTATGTGCTGATTCCAGCACGGCCCAGCACTGCGCTGGGACCTTATTAGGCCTCCTGCATGTCTGTGGGATAAGGAAACAAGAGCACCAGCACAATGTGGGCAACAGCAACAGGGCATCTGTTATTTATTTAAGTTAAGAAACAGAGTCGACGCTTTGCAGATCGCATCCTCCTGTCACTCTCAGGATGCTTCTCACTTCATAGTGTGTAAACCGAGGCTCAGAAAGGTGGTGTGACTGTGAGTGCACCTGAGCCAGGTGTGCCTGTCTGCAAAGCAGGAGCTCCTGACTACTCTGCGATGCACAGTGAGCTTCTCTGCCCCTTCCTTCCTACCTTCCTTCCAAAAATATGCTCTGAATACTTACCTAGTATGTGTCAGGAATTGTTAAGTGCTGGGTACTTACAATTAAAGGGGGGTAAAATAGCTTTTGCCTTAGGGAACTTAAATGATTATATGTAAAGATGGAAAACATCCACTAAACATAATAAATACATATGCTATTCAGGGCAACAGTCTCCAAACTTTTTGGCACAAAGGGCTTGTTTCATGAAAGACAGTTTTTCCACAGAGGGTGAGGTGGGGCCCGAGGGTGTGGGACGGGAGAGCAGGTGGAGCTCAGGGGCTGAGGTGAGTGATGAGGGCAGCTGTGAATACCCTCAAAGCTTCACCCGCTGGCCCACTCACCTCCTGCTGTGTGGCCTGGTTACTAACAGAATATGGACTAGAACCTTTCTGTTACTTGAAGCCCGTTTCCTGGAAGATGATTTTCCAACAGTGGATGGAATGGAGAGGCAGAGCTCAAGCAGCCCAGTTCCTGACGAGCCACCGACTGGTGCTGGGCCACAGCAGGGGGCTGGGAACTGCACCTGTGGGGGGCTAAGATGTCATAAGCAGTAGGGAATAAGGGTGGAATGGGAGGGGGAATGAACAAGATGTGAGTGGCTGCCACGGCTTCTCAGTGCGGGCCTCGCTGAGAAAGTGACATCTGAACAAAGACTTGGGCAGAGAGGGAGGAAGGCTCCGGGGCCACCTGGAGACAGTCCTAACCTAAGTTCTCATTTTAAAGCCTAAACTTCCATAGCAAGAGAGTCTATGTCCTCGTATCACAGACTCATGCAGCCGTACACGTGTATGCATGAATGATGTCAGACGTCAATTTGATGTCCTCGTATCACAGACTCATGCAGCCGTACACGTGTATGCATGCATGATGTCAGACGTCAATCTGATGTCCTCGTATCACAGACTCATGC